>NW_013547321.1:10000-15000 GCF_000499425.1 Eimeria acervulina
ATATAATACAATATAATATTATATTTTATTATGTTATACTATTATATTATATTATTATATATTATGTTATATTATATTATTATTTATATTTATATTTATATGTTATGTATATCTTTTCTGCCGGAGTGTATATATATATATATATAGATATATATAGATATATATAGATATATATATTTATTTAGTTTATTTATTTATTTATTTATTTAGTTTATTATTTTGTTGTTTTTGTTTGCTGCTTACAGACCCCAGCGCGAATCTCGGTGCTGTACCTGCTCTCAGAAACCCCCCCTTGCGCTGTAACCCTAAACCCTAAACCCTAAACCCTAAACCCTAAACCCTAAGCCCTCGTGTTTAATTCGTAAACCTTAAACCCCTAAACCTTGGTGCATTATTTTGTAGCATAGTATGACGTTATTTTTGCGGCGCTTCTGACGAGGTGCTGCTTCGCGTTTTAGGGTTTAGGGTTTAGGGTTTAGGGTTTAGGGTTTGGGGTGTATGTGCAGGTGTTCGTTTTTGGACAGAAGTAGGAAAGAGAGGGCCCCGGCCCTCTGGTCGCTACGGACATTGTGCTGTCTCTGCTGCTTCTTTTTTGGTGGTGTTTGGTGGGGTTGTTCTTCTTCCAGCAGCAGCAGCTGCTGCTGCTGCTCCTGCTCCTGCTGCTGCTGCGAGCTGCCGATACACCTCAGCAACCACAGCGAAACAAGTCTTCAAAAGAAAACGCAGAAAGAATAGTGCTGCTAAACGCTGCAACAGCGCACCCACACTCCACCTACAGCAGCAGCATCGGCCGCAGCAGCAGCAGCAGCAGCAGCAGGAAGAGGAGCAGCAGCAGCAGCAGCAGCTTGCTACAGAGAGGGAACAGACGCTTCGCCAGCTGCAGCGATCACGTGCAGCTCTAGACAGCGCTGCAGCAGAGTCGCAGCAGCTGCTGCAGCAGGAGAAGCGGCAGCAGCAACGGCAGCAGAAGTTGCTGCAGCAGCAGCGCTTACAGCAGTTCGTAAGACAAAGGCAGCAGCAGCTGCTGCAGCAGCACCTAATGAGTGATGTATGGGTCTACTCAACGGAAGGAGACAGCTGGCTGCAGCTGCTGCCGGGGCTGCAGCAGGATCTCTCTGGGGGTCCCGCCAAACCCCCTGCACAACCAGCAGCAGCAGCAGCAGCAGCACCTGCTGCTGCTGCTGCTGCTGCTGCTGCTGCTGAGAGTAGCACAGGGCCTAGCCCGCGCTGCTTCATGAGTTTAACCCTCTTCAGGCCGCCAGCGGAGGGCCTCGTGTTGGTACTCTACGGGGGCATCGATGCTCAGGGGAGAGTGTAAGCAGCAGCAGAAGCAGCAGCAGCAGCAAAGCATGCACCGGCAAGAGCTCCAGCACACTAGCTCATTTAGCGCCTGATGGTAGCAGTTTGATCCTGAGATAAAGTGAACCCGAAATCCGCTGTTGCTGCTGCTGTTGCTGCTGTTGCTGCTGCTGTTGCTGCTGCTGCTGCTGTAGGTTGTCGGACTGCTGGTACTTCGATTTGCTGCAGCTGCAGTGGAGACAGCGGAAGGAGCCTTGGCTGCTGCCTCCACCCTTTTGGATATCTGCAGGGCCTCAGGTTAGTGCTCCAGGGCATGCAATGCACTCAGCTTCGCTCTGGTGCAGCAGCAGCAGCAGCAGCAGCAGCAGCAGCAGGACGAAGCCCGCTGCTGTTATCCAGGAGGAGACCCCGCAGACGCAGCAGAAGCAGAAGCAGAAGCAGCAGCAACTGAATCGAGAGGCTGTCAAACAGAAACTTGCTGCTGCAGCAAAGGATGTTCCTGTAGGCGGCACTATTGTTGTCTTTGGGGGCATCCGCAGCAGCAGCAGCAGCAGCAGCAGCAACAATGTATACTTGACCAATGAAGTTTATAGCTTCTACCCAGAAGAAAGGGTTTGGTGTCTCCTCAGCACGAAGGGATCTCCACCAGAACCGCGCATGCGGTCCGTTGCTGCTGCTGCTGCTGCTGCTGTTGCTGCTGTTGCTGCTGCTGTTTCTGCTGCTGCTGCTGCTGCTGCTTTAGGTGCTGCTGTTGCTTTTGCTTCTGAGGCTTCTATATTTCGTTTCTTGAATGTCGTGTTCCTTGCTGCAGCAGCAGCTGTGCTGCATAAAGCCCTCATTAGCTGCTGCTGCCGTTGCTGCGTCTTCTGCTGCTGTTGCTGCTTCTGCTGCTGCTGTTGCTGTTGCGGCTTCAGGCATTCTGCAGGTGTATTTAGGGACTCTCTTTTTATTTATGGGGGCCGCAACTCCAAAGGCGAGGCCTGCGCAGGTAGGGGTTGCTGTTGCTGCTGCTGCTGTCGCTGCTGCTGCTGTTGCTGCTGCTGCTGTTGCTGCTGCTGTTGCTGCTGTTCCTGGTTCTCGCTGCATTCTGCTGTTGCTACTGTTGCTGCTGCGGTTGCATTGAGGTGGAATAGGAGCATAAAGTGCTGCTCTAGGTCTTTCTTGCATGATGACAACAACACTTCTCTGTGCTGCTGTTGCTGCTGCTGCTGCTGCTGCTGCAGACTGTGTGTACGAGTTGCAGCTGCTTACAATGACATGGGTGTTTGCTTCGGCTTCGTCTGTTGGGCCCGATGCCTTTGAGTTATCAGCCTGCACTGTCGCCTTGGTGAGCTGTTGCTGCTGTTGCTGCTGCTGCTGCTGCTGCTGTTGCTGCTGCTGATGCTGTAGCTGCTGCTGCTGCTGCTGCTGTTGCAGTGTGCCTGAAGCTTTTTTCTATTTTTGTTGTTCTGTCATTTTTCGTGCATTTGCGGCTGCTGCTGCTTTTCTGCTGCTACATCTTTAATGCTGCTGTCCTTTTGCTTCTTTTGCTGCATTTGCTGCTCTTGTTGCTCTTACCGCTGCTGCTGCTGCTGCTGCTGCTGCTGCTGCTGCTGCTGCAGGGGAGCCTGATTGTGCTGGGCGGGCGTAGCGTCGAGGGTAGTTTGTCTGACTCTGTCTTTTGCTTCCCAGTGGGTAGACAGGAGACACCGCGCCGCAGAACTAATGTCCCTCTGCTTCACAAAAGATAATATATTTCTGCTGCTGCTGCTGCTGTTGCAGCAGCTGCTGCTGCAGCCGCTGCTGCAGCTGCTGTTGCTGCAGCTGGTTCGGACTTTGTAGCTACCCCCCAAATGACCGCCCTGCTTACGCCGCAGCAGCAGACTCAATGGAGACAGCATCGTTAGCTAGCCATCTATCATTCTAGCTAGCTAGCTAGCTGGCTAGCTCGCTGGCTAGCTAGATGCGTCAAAGTACACCTCAGGAAGCTGACAGCGGCGTTGGCGACGCATCAATCCTCCCCTACATAGCTAGCTGGCTGCCCGCATAGATGGTTATCTAGCTAGCTAGCTGTCTAGCTAGCTACACAGGTAGATGGCTAGCTAGCTAGCTAGCTATCTAGTTTGTCAACGTCGAATACGTAGCCGTCTTCTCTCTGCCTGTGGTCAGAGGCTACCCACTGCGCTATCTAGCTAGCTAGCTAGCTAGCTAGATAGATAGCTAGATAGCAGAGCAGTCCGCTAGCTAGACAGCTAGCTGGCTAGCTAGCTATCTGGCTAGCCAACGAGTTGGCTAGCTAGCTAGGGGGATGCACCCATAGGAGCGACAGACGACAAAGATGGAGACAAAGACAAAAGGGTTTATATTTAAATGAAAGTGCAGCTGCCTATACACCTGAATACCACAGCAGATGCAGAGAGACAGACAGCAGAACGAAGGCCTCTACCGCCATTCACACTGCCTAGCTAGCTAACCCGCTAGCTAGCTAGCTAGCTGTAGCGAGCTACCTAGCTGACGAGCTAGCTAGCTAGTTAGCTGTCTAGCTAGCTAACAGTCTAGTTAGCTACCTAGCAGTCTAGAAAGTGACCTAGCTAGCTAGCTAGCTAGCTAGCTAGCAGCCTAGCCAGCTAGCTGACTGTCCAGCGAGCTAGCTGTCTAGCGAGCTGCCTAGCAGTCTAGCTAGCTAGCTAGCTAGCTGTCTAGCTAGCACCTTAAACTACAGATTGGGGGCAGGACGCAGGAAGGTGCCCCAGCCAACTGGGTCTGCAGCAACCCCCAGATTTGCTGCAGCTTCCGCCGCAGGTATCTGCGGCTGCTGCTGCTGCTGCTGCTGCTGCTGACCCGAGTAAAAAGACAGTGGGCGGTACTGGGTATAGAAAGACAGCCCTCTGCGTAGGGCCCCCGAGTCGGAGGCCCTTCGATGCATTTGCTGCTGCGGGGCCTCCGGAGGCCTGAAACCCTGCTGCTGCTGCTGCTGCTGCTGCTGCTGGTAGTCTCCAGATAGGGTGTGAGGGTCAAAAGGAGACAGGCCTGAAGAGGTCCAGGCGGAAGCAGCAGTGGAGGCCCCTGACATAAACCCTGCTGCGGCTGTCCCTAGCTTTGCTGCAGTTGCTGCTGCTGCTGCTGGCGGTGCAGCAGAAGCAGCAGCAGCAGCAGCAGCAGAGGGGTCTTCTGGCTGCAGCGCCCAGTGCCAGAGGCCCTCGCTGAGGCGGGGGAGACGGGGCTTCCTAACTGTCTCCCCAGACGGAGACAGAGGGCTTTGAAAGGAGACACCATATGAAGTCCCTGCTGCTGCTGCTGCTGTTGCTGCTGCTGCTGTTGCTCCGGCTCCTACCCTCACAGAGTTGCTGCTACTGCTGCTGCTGCGGCATTTGCTGCTGCTGCTGCTGCTGCTGCTCTTGCTGCTTACTCCTGCAGCACGCGGTGAATGCACACCAGAAGGCAGCCCCTTTGCTGCACCCACAGCAGCAGCACCAGCAGCAGCAGAACCACAGAAAGGATAACGAAGTCCTGCTGTAGCTTCTGCTGCTGCTGCTGCTGCTGCTGCTGAGAAATGAGGTGCCTGTACACCCGGAGTCATAGTCGAGCTGCGCCGCCTTCCCTCCACCGGCTGAGGCTGCAGCAACCCAGCAGCTGAGGAGACCCCTGAAGCTGCTGCTGTTGCTGCTGTTGTTGTTGTTGCTGCTGTTGCTGCTGACGATACACTCCCTCTTCGTGAGAGA
>NW_013547321.1:20000-22500 GCF_000499425.1 Eimeria acervulina
AAACAAAGATATGCATTATAAGAGCTGGTGTCTGTACGTCTCTATCCCCGTAACACCAACCCCACCTCTGCTGCAGCTGTTTATAAAGGTTTTTCGATGTATATTTATACTCTTTCTGTAGCTCTTTTTCTGTATATTTATTGCAATATGCATGCAAAAAATAAATAATATATATATTTACTTTAAAAACAAGAAAAATATATCATATCGTACCCCCCTAACACCACTGAGCAACCCCTCCCGACCCTCTCTTTGGCTTGGGGGCCCCCGAATGTTTTTCTGTAAAGTTTGTATAAATATAATTTATTAAAATCTTTTTAAATAAATCTTTTTCTTTCTTTTTTATATAAAGAAAAAAAGAAATCAAAAAGATACACTTTGCTCAACCATGTTGCTGTTTGCACGGCTTATCCCCTCGTCGGGTGTATAGGCAGCTTCTCTTGTACATCTTTCTTAGGTTTGTTTTGTTTATTTCTTCTTTTGTTTTAATGTAATTCATTTAAAAGGGTAAAGGGAGGACCTGCAGAGACACCTCAAAAGACAGAAGACTTGTGAATGGGGATCGGATCCCAGCATTATTTCAGGGCGTTGGGGGGTTTTATATCTCTTTCTTCTTCTTCTTCCTTCTATAAAAACAATAAAAAATATTGTCTATCTTTCTTTTAAATGCAAGTGAGGCATTTTATACCCCAAAGAGATATACACGTAAAAGAACAACTATATTACTCTGAAACCTTCAAACTAAGCCCCACAAGGTCTTTGGCCGTGGGGCTGCTGGGATCGGGGAGACGACTGGGATCGCCTGCCCGAGGCGATCCCAGGGTCGGGTGGACACCTCCCGGGGGTCTCCTTCTCTGCCCGCTGCACATTAACTCTTTAGTTAAAAAGGAGATCTCTATCACCTAAGGGCTTAGAACAAGAAAGAAGAAAGATAGACAAGTATACAAAAACAAGAATCTGTTAGGCTATATTAATATGTTTTAGCTTGCTGACGAAGGCAGCTAGCTGTCTCCTTGTGTCTCTGTCTCCTTCCCAATATCGAACTGTATCTCTTTATCTCTATCCTTACTGTTAGAGACTTTTATTTGTTTGTTTGTTTGTTTGTTTGTTTGTTTGTTTTGCCTTCTCTTGTTTTTTTTCTTTTTCTTTTATTTATACTAAATCAAAAGGAGACACTGTCTCCTTCGACCTCAGCTGTCTCCTCTGCTGTCTCCTTACTCTGTTACTTCTCTTTAAATTACTATAGAGATATAAACAACTTTAATTCTTCTTTGCTGCCCTCAAAATATTGTAAAGAAGCCCTTCCTTTCTGCTGCTTCTCTTTCATTTCTAGATATAGCTGCAGCAAAAGGAGACACATAAAGGAGACAGTAGGGCCTCGATCTCATCTCTCTCTCGCTGCTGCCCCTCCTTCTCTGTCTCTTCTTCTGTCTTCTCTTTGTTCTTTTATTACTCTACTGCACTTCTTTATTATTGATCAAGGCCATTGGGAAGAGGCTACAGATAATAGACAAGCAGAAACACAAGATAAAGGCTCCTCGTAGCAGCAGCAGCAGCAGAAACAGCAGCAGCAGCAGCAAAAGCACCAGCAGCAAAAGCAGCACAAGCAGCAGCAACACAAGTAGCAACAGCAACACAAGCAGCACAAGCAGCACAAGCAGCACAAGCAGCAGCAGCAGCAGCACGGGAGCACTACTGCCTTCAAGTGTCTCCTTTGCTTGCTTCTTATCATCTCTAGCCAGCCCCAAACTTTCCCTCAGCAAATGCATGCACCACAAAGCCCAGAGTTGTCTTTTTAGCGAAAGTAGATTTTATCTTTTTGTCTCCTTACCTCTACGAAAGGAGACAGTCTCTTTGGAGACTGATAATTGCTGCTGCAAGTTGCTGCTGCTGCTGCTTCAGCAGCAGATGCATGCAAAGACACAAACGCTTTTTGTTTTTTTTTATTGCTCATACCCCAGCCGGGCCCTAAGAGACAGCTGCTGCAGGAGCAGCTGCTGCAGGTACAGCTGCAGCAGCAGCAACGGGGCCAAGGTGCTGCTGCTGCTGCAGCACGAATACGCTGCTGCTGCTGCAGCAACACAAACACAGGGCTGGTGCTGCACCAACGCGAACGCGCAGCAGCGGCAGCAGCAGCATTAGCAGCTGCCCGTTGCTGCTGCTGCTGCAGCAAATGCCGAGGTGGCAGCCAGCTTCAACGCGTAATTTTTTTGTCTCCTTTTAAAGTCGCAGTCTCTTTCTTTTTTGTCTCTGCTTCTGTCTCTTTGTCTCTGTCTCTCTTTCTTTGTCTTCTCGCTCTCTCTTACTCAGTATTTCTTTATCTACCTAGCTGTACATATATATATATATATATATGTATATATATACATCTGTCTATGTCTCTCTCCTTCGCTCTCTCTCTTAATACATATATATACCTTTATATCTTTCTCTCTCTGCGTGCGCGTTAATTGTTTTGCTGCAGCAGCAGCTGTCTCTGCTGCTGCAGCAGAAGAGACAG
>NW_013547320.1:0-26889 GCF_000499425.1 Eimeria acervulina
AAAGAAAAACCCGAATAATGGAACTGATTCCCGACCCTTCGCCGAGGGCGTGGGCCAGGGTCACAGCAACAGCCTCGCACCCAGCCCAAGCTGGTGCCGGCTGGCGAGCTTTCTGAACCTATTAAGCTGCTTTCGATTTAAAAATGTCCTAATCGTGAAACATTCTAAAGTTAACATACCTTTTCAGGATTTTAGGCCTCTAGAGGCCGTGCCAAAACCCCATTGTAGTGCCTGTGCACTACAAGTGGTGTGGCCGGCCGCCCGCGCTGAGCTCCTTGGAGCAAGCTAGCGTCGCGAATATTATTCATTTTACCTTCTTTACCCCTTATATATATATATATATGTGTATGCCTAGACATATGCATACATACATATATATATATATATAAAGCGTAGTATAATATAGATTATATATATTGCATATATATGCCATATAAATATATATATTATATAAATTTACATGCATATATAAAAAACATATATACTATATATATACCAAATATATACTACATATATAGTGTATATATATATATATTATATATGGTGTGTGCGCCTAGTAGGTATGCGTAGGACGGGTACGTAGTAGCACCAGAGAGCACTGTTCACTACTCTTTTGCTTTGGCCCTTGTGGACCGGTTCTTATCCAGTGTACCACCTGCTCGTTCCCTCCAAATTTCTGTTCGTTTTAAGCCTTTTTCCTTCGTTGTAGCTCCAGCCCTGCAATACCACCAACGTGGTGCCAGAAGCACTCTCCCAATACCCCAGTGGACAGGTACTTTATTCAAATTGCACTCTTCATGCTCCTCAGATATTCAGATGGACGTAGTTCTTGGCATCTAATAAATGGCGATGGAATAGGCACCACCGCAAGTGGGGAACTCTGGTGGCAACAGACGAAGCGTAGACCATGCGGGCCATAAGTTCCCGCTTGACTTCATGCAGACGTTTTAAGCGAACTGCACGATCACGTTTTTAAGGGCCATGATGGGGTCAGCCCATCAGTGGAGCTAGGGGCAAGGCCCTCTTGATGGGCAAGGGTGCCTCTACCAGCCAAAGAGTACGCCCCCAATTTTCCAGCATATCAGCTGTAGAGCCAAGGAACGCAGTAAACAGTTTGGTGGCTCCTAAAGGGATATTGAGTCCTCAGGGCTCATAATAAATCACCGGCGGAGGTAGGGTTTGTGTTTTGTGAAAATATCAAAGAAATACGTTCAGTTTATACCCTGTTCGATTTCAGTTGGAGCAAAGGGAGTGGCCCACTATTTGATCTCTGAGGTTCCACAGTTTATGGAAAAAAAACCATTACTAACAGGAGCCCAAAGTTCTTTAGCTCACGATTGTCTCTCTTTTGAATACGACCCACGTTGGACTGTTCACCGCAGGCCCCTACTTCTTTCGAAAGCTTTGCTTGGTTACGTTTTCGCAATTCTGTCATAAGTTTCTGGCAGACCGTGGAAAAGAGCTGCAGTGCAGCGCATCTCGAAAAATTTCCTTTGGTAGGATGTGCTCCAAGAGAGTGGTAGACGTACTTAGATGTAGCGACCATTATCGCACATTCTCCTTTAAACACGAGAACAATCATACAACTTTTGTTTCGGGTAAATTCTTCAGATGAGAGCACAACACTGGAAATGCAAGGAATCATTCTACTGCCCCAACATTGCGGCTCCAGCCCAACGCGGGCGGTGAACGAATGAGGAGGTATTCTTCATGAATGGTTTTATGTAGGAACAATATCCACTGGATGGGATGCAGATGCTGCGCTCGCTCCAAAGGTATGGGGTGGCAAGCCGTTGGTCACCTCCCGCCCGCAGCCGATTTGCGCTCTATCTCGATTGTGCTTGAGGAGAAAAGGGCTGAACCTTCGACAGATTTGTGGGAGAACCTCGGAATAACCCTTTGCGTATAGAACCTACACAGCTAATCAGTGATTCTCACTAGGCCACTCAGCTGTAGGGATGCGATTCGTTGCTCGATTCTCCCCCCTGCAGAGCGAGTGGTGCTCCAACGACCTTCCTCGATCTTTGAGAGGAACGCCGTCAGCTGCAATGACTCGTGATATGAGCTCCCCCAAAAGCTGCCGACCTGTTTCCAAGTCCTCAAGCTTACTGGGCACAGTTGCTCAAATGCCTGGGGATGGTGCGATGAGCGCAACGCACATTGCGGCAACCCCTGCTGCTAAACAAGTCCACTTGCAGGCAACGCCAAACCCCCCTTTGCTACATGCACTAACACGTAGACAGCGGCTAAGCAATTGATTGCCCGTCAACAGCAGGCGCGCGTGCAAGTAGAGGTAAACGTAACATATTAGCCCACGCTACGCAGACAAAAAAACGTGCTGACAGCTTGCATTTAGCATGGTAACCCTGCCCCTTTGCTCCCCACTGAAGAGCTATGTGATGGTGATGGCTACATTTGCCTCCACCACCATCTTCAGAATAGCTTAGGGCCTTGAGTGGGCCTGAAGAGCCTAGCACTTCGCTAGAGTTGCTTGCTGAGCATCCACTCTATGCGCAATGTTCTCGGTGGAAATAAACTGTACTTGTAGTTTTCTGCTGTATGTTCTGCATTGGAGCAAAAATGAAATCTCTGCCCTTGCCCGTGGGAAAATTGCAGCGCGCGGTGGGGCTTCAGTGCTTGCCTTCTGTGCATCGATAGCCTGCGCAGCCACACACCCCGTTCAAAGAACTAAACTGCTTTCCCTGCACTTAATGGACTCATGTACTTCTTTTCAAGCTTTTTTATCTTCATAAGGCTGTTTTCCCTATTTTGCATCATTTGTTCCTGCTTTTGCCTCAGCTGCAACAGGAGGATCGTCATTGCGTCTTGGCTAGCCCAGCGAATGCCACCATCTGCACTTCTTTCCCGCTACTGTTGGGGCTGTTAATGTCATTGGTTGGTATTACCCTTAACGTTTTCCCTCCAGATCTAGTTACATCCCAAGAAGGGCGTTCGTACGTCCGCACATGCCCGCCTTTGTTCGTACGTCCGCACATGCCCGCCTTTCCTTCCACTCGTTGCATGCATTCATTCTTCTGGGGAGGATTCTAGGCTCTTTTCATTATTTCTTCCACATTTTGACAATTTCCTTCTTTTTATCACATGTTGCTCCAGGAGAATTAGGTAGGTACGGAGCATTTCTCCGCAGCACGACTCTACGGAGCAAGCCAGCTGGCGTAGCGTCAACGGTAGCGAGGAGACCCGCACGAACAAGAGCTTCCCCACCAGCGGCTGTTGCTCACCCTAGAAGCTGTATCAGCAGCAAGATCAGCAGAATAGTCGACAACGGCAGCAGGCCGACGCTGCTGTGGCAGCGGCGGGACAACTCAGAGCAGCAACAAGGGCAGCCGCAGGGTTTGTTTGTATGCGCTTGAGATAGTGTGTGTGCTCCGTGGCCGTCGGGCCTGCGGCTAGCCAAGATGGCGTCGGAGCCGTTCATTGACTATAAACCAACATGGGAGGTGCTAGCGGGAGATGAGGGGAGCGTCGAGTCCGCCTCGGACTCGGCGACTGAGAAGAGCCCCATGAAGCAGCGAAAGGGGGGGGCTATCGGAGCCAAATACAAAGCTCAGGACAGCAGAGATAGGCATGAGACGCAGGACAGCCTGAAGCTGCGCTCCATTGCGGTGGTTAACGTCTCCTCTGCACTTGACGGCTGCGACGACCAGCTCCTCCCCGCGACATTCAGGGCCTTAGAGAGCGACTTAGGCTTTCACCCTTCTCTCTTAGGCTACATCACTCTCTCTCAAACACTGTGCCTTTCTCTTTTCTGCCCCCTTTGGGGCTATCTAGCCGATAGACACTCCAGGAAATGGCTGCTCGTCTTCGGCACCACCGCGTGGGGGGTTATCACGACTGCGCTTGGACTCGTCTCCGAGTTTTGGCAGGTAGAAACATGCTCCAAAACGTAAAATCTAGAACATAGATTTTGATATGTGCCCGCCTAAGCAGGCCGTGCAGGTGGGAGTGGACGGAATGCTCTGGGGTTCGTGCGTATGTGATACTGGTGTGGAGGTGCTCTTGTTGCTGCTTTTGTTGCTGTTGCTGCTGCGATTGTTGTAGGTGGCGCTGCTCCGAGCGCTGAACGGCGTCTTTCTGGGGAGTGTGGGCCCAGTGTCCCAGAGCATTTTGGCAGACACATCACGTCGGCGGAGTTTGGGGTTTTCTTTCGGTCTCGTTCAGCTCTGCACCAGCATGGGCAGGCTGGTGGGGGGGGTCGTCACGACTACCGTGGCCCAGATACAAATGGGAGCCCTTAAGGTCCGCATCTGCAGACAGACTCTGCGAGCTGTCCAAGGAACTGGGAGGGAGTTTTCGCGTCCATTGGGCAGCAGAGGGAGATGGATATTGTACCTGCTTGTTCGCGCCTGTTTGTTTGAATGGCAGTGTGGCGCATGCTGTCGTCTGCTTTTGCTGCGATATATTGTGTCGTAGGGCTGGCGCGCTTGCTTTATTTGCGTGGGGGCCATGAGCTGCTTGCTGGGAGTACTTATTTCTTTTGTTTTGGAGGAAATTCCTCGTCGGCGAGTCTTGCGGCCGCGCATGGACGACTCTGGGGGCACGGGATCAGTGATGCAGTCTTCCGACACCTGGAGCTCTTTCCTCAAAGAGGTCGTCACGAAGTCCCTCTCAACCCCTAGCGTCCTCATTGTTCTTGTGGAGGTGCGCTCTCTCCTCCGAGTTAGCTAGATTCCGCCCTTTACCAACTAGTTAGCCTAGCTTGCTGTCTGCCGTAGGCGGCGGTTTGAAGGGTTGAAGGAAAGAAATAGGGATCGAGGTACAGAGCGCTGTCTGCATACGGCTCATATCTGTGGCAACTCTGGCTCTAGGGAAAGTAGGGGGAGGGGTCAGGAAGGGGGTCTAGTGCTCTCCTGCGCGGGTGCTGTTGTGCCACGCTCTCTCGGTTCACATGACGGCGAGTTCAGGGCCATAGGACTTCTGTGCTTGCGGTAGTATCCGGAGTGTGTTGCCGAATGGCGTCGCTTTATAGAGTAGTAGATGTATTTTGCTTGGCTGTTATCGTGGGCAAGTTCAATTCGGCCTGTTTATCTGCACGGGAAGTATGTGGGGTGCCGGTAGAGCTGGACGCAAGAATGGCACAGTCTCAGGAAGGGCTTGAGTAAACGTCTTTTCTCAGGGTTTGGTGGGGACAATCCCGTGGTCGGCGTTCAGCTTCAACACAATGTTCTTTCAGTACTGTAACATGTCGGACCTGAAGGCGGCGTACATTATGGGGGCTCTGCTTATTGGCTCGGCGGCTGGCGGAGTCCTCGGAGGGCTCTTGGGGGACAAGCTGTACGACTGGTCTCCTGGGCACGGCAGACCGCTTGTGGGTGCGTTCTGGGATAGACCGTTGGAAACGGCTATCGCATCTGAGGCAGAAGTTGCGGACTTTTTATCCTGCTCTGCCTGCCCTTCTGTGTATGCCTCTGTCTGCTCTAGTTGTGCTCGTAGCTTTGCGGTCGATGAGAGCTTGCGCTGATAGGCTGAGTTGCGCTTCTCGCTCGTGTGGCTGCCTAGGAGTCTGTGCACTTCTTGGGTTTCTGCGCTCTTTGGGTAAATGAGCAGCAGCGTTGTTCTTTGTTGAGTTTTCCTTGGCCTTCGCACGCAGGTCAGTTTGCCATGGCGGTGCGGGTGCCCTTGCTGGTGGTCGCCTACGTGATTGTCCCGAAAGAAGAGACGTCGTTTGCAGTGTTTATGCTGCTGGCCCTCCTCGTGGGGTTTTCCTCCATGGCGGGAGTAGCGGTCAATAGGCCCATCCTTGCCGACGTCGTGCGTCCCAACCACAAAGCCACTGTTTTTGCCCTGGTGAGCTCACACGTCCAAATGCCCCAGTAAGTAATGTAGCTTTTTGCAGACAGCCAAAGCGATATGGAAGCGCTTCAGGGGGCTCAGCCAATAGTGTATGATACTCTACGCACGTCGTGCGGGGTCGCGGATACGGGGCAGCAGGCTAGCACTTGCAGTTAATCTGTGTGGGGTAATGCCTGCCTTTGCCTTGCAAGCGGCTGGGTATGCTGCTGATGAGCTGCTTACGCAGGGGGATGGAGGCCGTTTGGCTGTGTAAAGTCAAAGTATTTGGTTGCATCCTGCCTGCATGTGCCTCTGTGTTTCGTGAACTGCTCTCTCATGATTTCGTCGAGCCTGGAGGCAACTGCTCTTTATCATATTTGCGTCTGCAGACGGTGGCAGTGGAGGGTAGCGGCGCCGCTATTTTGGGGGCGCCGCTTGTGGGGTATTTGGCGGAGCATTCCTTTGGGTATCTGCGAACAACTTTGCTGGTTGCTGAAATGCCCGAACAGCTGCGTCTGGGGAACGCAAACGCCTTGGCCTCTGCTCTCGCCTTCCTTACGGTTATCCCCTGGTCTATCTCTTTTCTACTGTATGGACTTCTCCATTTCACCTACGGTCAGTCCCCCGACCCACAGCCCGCTGGGCAGTACCTCCCGCAGCCGCCACTGCTTTCGTTGGTGCAAATTAGACTAAGAGCTAGTCACAGCTTGCTTGCGGCGATTCATTTGTTCGTCACTGCTGCTGCTTCTCGTTGCACTGCTGCCCCCTTCAAGCGGTCTCGGCCTGTGCATGGCAGCGCGTAAAAGATCGTCCAAACACCCAGACGCAGTCATGCATCAAGGGGTTTCTTTTACTCCTCAGGCAAAGCTGGGGCTGTGCGGATGTGGGGAGGGGCATTATGTGGCCATATGGTGGGGCGGGGCAGCGGATGTGCGTTAGGGATTTTTATTAAATGACAGTGTCTCGGGATTGAGCATGGAAGGGCTTGCTGGCTGTATGCGAACTTTAGGACGGGACCAACAGAGGATCAGCGCAGTGCTCGAGGAGGAGTTTCGTCACGATGATGAAGATAAGGAAGACTGGGTGAGAGAGAGACAACCGCAGTCAAGATGTGCAGAGACAGACGCGGGTGTGTCAGCTGATGCTGTTGCTGAGGGTTTTCTGGGAACTGAAGACAGCGCCAGCGACGCTTCCCATAGAAGGACCTCTCCCCGCAAGCCCCAGGAAGCAGTACTCAGTTCCAGCGACTAATCGCTCGCTCTACTGCAAAGGCTTTGATTGTCCAGCTCTCAGATGGCAACGCGTTCGCTGCACTGCCTTGGCCCTTGCAGCGCCTTCAGTGACGCATCTCCCCTGGTATGTCGAGGTGGGGGGTCGTGAAGTTCTGCGCGGCCTTTGCCTAGCCACGCTGCTGCGTTCTTTCGAGTGGTTGCACCGGCGGTGGTTGTTCTGCTAGCGACGCACTTGGTTCGCCTGCCAGTTTTACCTGTCTAGCTAGCATTGTGGCTAGCTGCTGCCTGCATCGAACCTACACGGCGTGCGCCTTCTGGTGTTCGTTAGAAAGTCCCTCGTATTTCGATCAGTGGGTGGCAGGCATACAACACAATCAAAGGCAGCAGCAGCTACTGCTGTTACTAGAGCAGCTGGAGGGTCATGGAAAACGGGGGAAACTGGTTGTTGAGGACATGGCTTCTGGCGTCGCTCATGCTTGTATGCTGCGCTGAAATTCGGGGACGAAGTTTGTCTGTACAATTCCCTGTTGGAAACTCTAACTGTTTTGACTCTTAAGACCCAGCTACCTAGGCCCATGGCTAGCTACGGCTAGCCAGCTACCTGGCCACGTACTTAAGACGGACATGGGAAAGTAGCTAGCGTGCCGGTTGGGGCAACGACCAAAGTCGCGAGTCCAGCTAGCAGGGGAGATGGCGAGGCGAGCGGCAGCTGATAGATTAGCTTATCCAACCAGTTATTCGGCCATTACTTAGGGCCCTCCTGCTGTGCTACGCAGCTTCTGGCTAGAGCTGGAGCTGTTGCAAGCGGCGCAAACCCTGCAGTATACCTCGCTAAGGGGCAGCAGTAGCAGCAACGCCAGCAAGAGTAGTTAGTCCAGCAGCATCAGCAAAGAAAATGGTGACAACTGGGCCTGCCGCATTAGGTTTGAGCGTGCGGTGAAGGGACTGCATAGCTGTCAGTGGTTGATGCCCTCGCGGAAAGAGAATTCCACTCTTGGGCTGTATGCGCCTGGGGGGTTGGGGGAGTGTTGGTTCTAACGGGCACAAGCGAAGTGCCGTGCTCCTTCCTCTCTTGCAGCAAACCGCAACCCCCGAACGATTCGCTGTCGCGGGCCAGCTGCTGCACCCCCTGCATACCAGCCCCACGCACACACACCAACGCACGTACCCTATAGCCTTCATGGCCCACTACTTTCCCTGAAGCTCGAGTGACCTCCCAGTTGTCAGGTGCAAAGTACAGAACGGCATATAGTTCAGCTTCACTTTTTCCTTGCCGTAAACCCTAGAGCTTTCTACGAATAGCCCTAGGGTATACGATTCAGGGTTTGGGCTGTAACTGCTGTAGGTTAGCATAGCTCCGAATTCTGAACCGTCTTCTAGGACTTTTCGTACCTGTGCAAGAGCGGCATAGTGAGCAGCCAGCTCTCTCTTCTCTCTGATAGCCGCTTGAGTCTCTTCCGCCGCCATCCTAATCTCTCGTTGTAGCCTGTGCTGCTGTTGCTGCTGCTGTTGCAGCTCCTGCTGTAGCAGCTCTGCTTCCTGGCAGACCCTCTCGTGCTCGCTCCGCAATTGCAGATAGGCTGCTGCAGCGCGTTTTGCTGCTGCTACTAAGGCGCCGCTGTCTCGATCTTCTGGGTCGTCCTCTCCGTCGCTGCTGCCGCGCTTGCTGTTGTTGCTGCAGCTGCGCTTGCTACTGCTGCTGCAGAGGCTGCTGCGGTGCCGTACCGGCAGCAGAAGAGGTCCCAGATGTTCGTATGCCCTTTGTCGTTCACTGCAAAGAGCATCAACTCTCCTGAGTGCCTCTTGCTGTTCTTCTGTTGCTGCAGCAGCTGCTGCCGCTGTTTGTTGCTGCAGCTGTTGCAGGTCCTGAAGTTGTATCTCAAAGTGCATACGGTCTTCTGCTGCGCGTGCCTTTTCAGTGTTGAGGTCATCTGATGCTTTCGTATTCGCCGCTACGGCGGCTCTCAACTGCTGTTGCTGCTGCTCGATTTGTTGTTTCAGCAGCTCTTGTTGAGCTGCTGCCGCCTGCTGCTGCTGAAGCAGTTGTGCCTCTGCTGCTGCTATTTCTTGCGTGCGTTTCTCAAGCTGTTCCTGCTGCTGCTGCTGCTGGTGCTGCAGCTCTTGCAGTTGCTGCCGCAGCTGCTTAAGAGCGTCCTGCCTCTCCTCTTGCTGCTGTTTGCTCTTTGTTAGAAGCGTCCTGTTGGCTTGCTTGACGGAGCGTAGTTCCTCCTGCTGCTGCTGAAGCTGTTGCTGAAGCTGTTGCTGCTCCTCATTGCTGCGCCGTTGCATGGCCTCTAAGGCTTTTACCTACAAAAAGTCCCAAACACACGCAGAATTGGAGAGGGCCTGAGATCTTGGCTTGAAACAAATGAACGAATACAAGTAAATATCAGCTCATTTATCATTCTGTGAAAATAAACAACCCCACAGTTCGGTGCATTCATCAGTTTGCGCACGCTTCGTTCTGTCCCCGAGAGACAGCCCTAGTTCCGTTTAGTTAAGGTTCGGGGCAGACACCCCGGCACTGCCAAGAGCGTAGCGTTTGGTGTTTAGGGGTTGGGGCTCAAGAATGCACCTGCTCAGCAAGCTCCTGCCTTTTTTTCTGAAGGTTTCGGTTTCGCTCATTGAGCTCCTTGCTGCGTTCCGAAAGCTCCTTATTCTCCTGAACAGCAAACCCTAAACCCTAAACCCTAAACCCTACACCGTGGTTCTTTGAATCCAATCTGTAGACCCAAGCCAGAAATGCCGCCCTCAACCCATTCTACCAGAGCTTCGGCCTTCTTCTCAAGAAGATGTCCCTATAGGACTTCGACATAAGGATGTGGGGCTTGCAAGTATAACTACGGGAGCAGCGTTTAAGGCTTACAAGGTTAAGTTTGGCATTGGCTTCTGTCAGCTGCTTCTGCTGCGCCTCTGCTTTTGCCTTGAAGGCTGCTGAGGCTTCCTGAACATCCTTTAGCTGTTTTTCAGCAGCGGCTGCAGCTACTGTTGCTTTATGAGTAGCTTCACTCAGCCTCAAGTTAATAGCTTCGCGTTCGGCGGCGGCTGCTTCTGCTGCTGCCGCCGCTGCCTGCTGTTGCTGTTGCAGCTCCTTCTGCACAGTCTGGAGCTGGCTTTGCTGGTCCTGATGTTGCTGTTCCAACAGCGTCTTTTCGTGAGTCGTCGCTTGCAGCTTTTCTATAATGGTTTTGTTTTCAATCAAGAGCTCCTTGCGCTGCCTCGCCAGTTCCTGATTAGCTGTAGCTAGCTGGTTGTTCTGGGCCTTCAGGGCTTCAGCTAGCCGTTGAGCCTCCTCGCGTTGTTCCTTCAGCCGTTTGTACTCGGAACCCAGTTGCTGCAAGTGGGACAAGAACTCGGGGTCGCTTTCCATCCTCTCAGACTAACAAACCCTGAAAAATGAAGTGCCCAGGCAGCAGCGCTGGGGAGCCTGGCAGGGAAAAGGACGTTGGTTGACTCTGGTAGAAATATTTGTTACCAGATAAGCAAAAGAAGTCTTGGACATAACCCTAATCCACCCTCGGCCTCCTCTCTGCTAGGTGGTGTAGTGTGGGTGGCAGCGGGAGACCAGGGGCGAAGTGGTTGAAGGGCTAAGGAAATGAAGGGCTCCGCACGAAACCTCCCCGCTCATTAATATTTCAAAATATTTCGAGTTAGGCACTACTGAAAAATAAGGTGTGAGGAGCCAAGATAACAAAAAGGCAGAGCTGCTCACATACCTCGGGATGGTGGTCTCCACGCCAGCCTACAGTTGCAGGTGTGGAACTCAAAATAGTGAGAAAGACCTTTCGAATAAGATCAGTAACAAATTTAATTAAATCAAATGAGCCATTAAGCAGAACATTATTGAACTAAAGAATTATGATTGTAGGCTGCCAGGGCGCTGAGGCCGCTGTGGACCGGTTCGGTGTACATACTAAACGGCAGCCATGAGCAGCAAGCATAGCCTCTTTCTAATAGTAGCTCTACCTAAATATTTTCCCTCTTGTACATCCAAAATTTGAAAATGTCCGTCCCACTATACTGAAACGAATGCATCCTCCCACCACTGGGGTTCCACTACCAGGGTGGCACAGGGGCCCCCACTTGACCGGGGGCCCCCTGAGGGGGGCCCGTGAGAAGTTGTTGTGAATTATCTAAAGAACTTATGAGGACTTCGAATATTTTTTTTTGTTAACGTATTAATACTAAACCCCAAGCCGTCAACCTATGGCTGCGGCGCCGTTGGCAGCCCTTGCTGCTTTCCCACCTCATGCTTCTCTAGTTGGTGTATAAATGGCGTACGGCACTTAAGCTGCAGTTCCCTCGTCATAAGTGCTGGCTTCTTCAATGGCATGCTTGTCGCCCTCACGACCCCACAAACACCCAGCCTTTTCCAGCGCCAGGCAGCAGCCCCAGCAACAAACGCAGGGGCAGCAGCAGCAGGTATAGCAGCAGGGGCAGCAACACCAAACTTGGCGGCGGTAGCCAGACCTGGACAAAGCAATGGTACGGCCGCGGCAACAATCGCAGCAGCAGCAACAATCCGTGCGGCAAGCGCAGCAAAAGCAGCAGAAGCAGCAGAAGCAGCAGGGGCGATATCCCCTGGCACAAGAACAACCGAAAGAGAATCTGGATGGAGAAGCACATTGCCAACAAGAGCCAAATCAACGGAGGCAGCAGCAGCAGCATCAGGAACTGCGGGAGCCGCGGCCTTGTAGGGGAGCGCCCCGAGTGCAAGTGGAATATTTGGGCGGCAAGAGGTCCAGAGGTCTCGTTGCATCTGAGCCTATCGAAGCCTCCGAGGTCTGATGCGGCCGACTGTGCACAGCCACTACACCTAGCTAGCAAACCCCCCGCAGCAGCTAGCCAGGGTCCTTGTGTCATGCAGCTTTAGTCGGCTCTCTGCAGGTAGTTAGGGCTTGGTCTGCAGCACGCCGGAACTTTGGTTGTATCTAGCTATTTCTTGTGCTGCACACAGCTAGATAGACTTTTGGTTGTTATGGGAGTAGCTCTTCATGGCTGTGGCTGAGACTGCTGTTGCAACCAACACTGACTACCCAGGCAGTAAACCCTAAACGATAACCCCTATCCCGTAGGCTCTACGATATCCCCGCTGCGTGCAGGTTATTTACACTGAGAAGGCTCCTCTGCTCGTAGTGCAGCACGAATTTTCGCGGTATGTTAAGGGTTCAACGGTTAACGCTTGGGGGTTTAGGGTTTAGGGCTTTTAGGGTTTAGAGTTCGGGTTTAAGGGTTTGGAGTGCATTTGCAGGCTATGCGGGCTGACCTGCAGCAACTGCATGAGCTTTGTGGGCTCACTGAAGGACTGCATCCGCCATGTACTCACGCAGTCAGTTTCGTATTAATCCTCTCTGAAGCCTTACCCTACACCTTTACTTAGCCTTACCTTTAGGCGTAACCAAAACTCTAAACCCTTGCCCTACCCCGCACCTTTACTAAGCCTCACCCCTAGGCGTAGCCGAAACCCTAAACCCTTGCGCTACCCTACACCTTTACATGGCCTCACCTTTAGGTGTAACCGAAACCCTAAACCCTTGCGCTACCCTAAATGTGTTATTATCCTTACCTCACCTGTACGCGTAGCCGAAACCCTAAACCTTTGCCCTACCTTAAACCGCTCAAGAATGGCAGTGAACCCGAAGTCTGACCCTTAAACCCTCATAAATACCATCAACGATCACAAGGCCTATGCTTAGTTATCAAGAGAGCCTGAGAAGCGCACCGCCGGCGCAGGAAAAGTAGCTGTTGTTGCTACTGTTGCTACTGTTGCTGTTGCTGCTTCTACAACTCCTGCTGCCGCTGCAACTAGTGCTCCTTCTGAAAGTGCTGCTGCTGCTGGTACAAGTCCTGCTGCTGCTGTTGCTGTTGCTTCAGGGCGGGGCGGCGCGAATGTGCAGCCGATCTGGTACTGTTGCCTGACAGCTTCATCCACAAAGCGGTAAGGGAAGCACATGCGAGGGGCTGCAGAGATCTGCTGCATTACTATAAAGACCTCAAACTTTAAACCATAAACCATTAATCATTGAGTGGAGGTTAAGGGATCAGGGGTGGGGAATGAGGTGCCAAGCTCGAAGGCTGGGGGTTCAGGGCCTAGGGTTTGCTGCTCAGGGACTTTCGCTGGGTACAGTAGTGCCCTGTGGGGAGGCCGACTGTCCGGCAGTCTTCTGTTCCCAGGAGTGCCGCGAGGTTTGTGCACACTCTAAACCCCAGCCCCTAAACCCCCAACGCGTGAATCATTTGCCCAAGCCCTAAGTCCTGTCCTTAAGCCCCAATTCATTGCTGGGAGCATACGGGAGAGAGCATCGCCTTTAGCCGTCCCCTCCTTTCCCTTTGATTTGATACGTGGCCAGGATTGACTGTTGGGGGTTTAGGGTTTAGGGTGTAAGATTTAGGGTTTGCGGGCAGCACGCGCGTCGGGAGACCTTCCATCGAATGGTTTGTGTGGAAGCGACAGAACGTAACGCTTGGCTTTCCTTCCTTTCCCACGCCCGAAGGCACCACGACGGCCTTATGATGGCAGGTACGGTTTAGGGTTAGTGGTTACCGCTTACGGTTCGGCATAGAGTCTAGTGTTCACTGCATAGGGCTTACCGGATGTGGTTTAAGGTCAAGGGTCTTTATATTGTCTTGATAGGAATTTCTTGGGGCTAAGAGAAGTGGGATTTGGGCTACTAGGGTTAAGGGTTTAGGTGTTAGGACTTAGGTTTTGTACACCGCAGGCATTTGCATGGCCCAGGTTGTCTTTGAGGTGCTTTTCGAGGGCCGGAAATTCTCAGAGGCCGTTCATCCTTTTCGGCAGTTTTATTCTGCTCCCTGGTGAGCCTTTGTTTTCTACCGATGAAAATGCAGCTCTTGTGCTATTGTGAGGTGCACAAACAGCTGCTATGGCGTCCTCCGGTGCATGCCCAGTCAACGGGGTATAGTTGTATGTGCAGCTCTTGATAGCCAAGTGCACATCGCACTAGTTGCACATACACCTGTGGAAAAGAGGGCACAAGGGAACCGTCTCTCCCTGATCCTGAGTCATCTGCTCTGAGTGTTGGACGCTTCTTATTTGCCTCTTTGCTTTTCCCAGCTGGTCGTCTCCTTCCATTGGGTTTCACTTTAATAAGCTTGTTTGCTCCTTGCCTTCATTATTTGCTGCTGTGGCTACTGCTTTTGCTGCTGTTAGTGCTCGACTGGATCTCCTCAAACATGGGTTGCCACTTTTGTTTCGCCTCCTGAACCGTGGTCTCTGTTTCGTGAGTCTCTTATCGTGGGTGTGTTCAGCGGGTAAGCAACGCTCGATGGTTTGCTGTTTAGAGTGCAGGGTCTAGGGCTTAGTTTGGGTGTTTGGGCATTGCAGGGAGTCGCTTGCACCCGACCGCGTCGCTCCTGGTGGGCCCGCAGATTCCCTGGGGAGCTCCCGCACAGAGACAGCTGAGGGGAGGAGGAGTCTCCTTCTCGAGTCGCTTGCCCTTTTGAAGAGGGTCCTAGACCCAATTATCAGCTCCTCTAAAGATCCAGCAGTGAAGGAAGCACTCGACACTCTGCTTCAGTTTGATTCTTTTTCACGCCTGCTGGTGAGCAAACCCTAAACTGCTGCTTCAGCCCGTCACTGCACGCCAGTAGACTCCCTGGGATTATCCCAATCCTCTCTTGGAGGCTCTGCAGGCGGTGCGGCGTGTAGCAGCACCAGCAGCGGCAGGCGATGAGTGCGTTTGACGTCCCTATTAGTTCTGCAGCTGGTGCTGCTGCAGGATCTAAGGGCTGCTGCTGCCGCCGAAGGAGCTTGAGAAGCAGCTCCCGAGACGCTTTCCTGCCCTGTCTCGGGGTGAATGCGCATGCAGGGGACTTTTTCCCTTGTTTGTCTCGACGTGGAGTTCCCTCATCCTCTCAATCGCCGTCTGCTCGACTTGCAGCGAAACCTTTCCCTGTTCAGCCGCTGCCATAGGGGCTTCCCAGAGGCCTCGTCAGGGGTCCCCGTGGAGGTAGCCTCGCCGTCTGAAGATATTACAGCTGAGGATGTGCAGCAGCTGCCTTTGCTAAGGAAAGTGCGTCGCAGCTGTGGTTTAGGGCGTAGCGCTCAGTTTATGATTCGGTGGTTGGGGTCTGGGGCGAATGGGTGGGGGTCTTACAGTTTAGGTTTAAAACTTCATGGGTAAGGGCTTCGAACTTGGAGCTCTCTTACGTGTGGCAGTTGCTGGAAGAGGTACACGCGATAACGCGCTGGGACGACGGTGACGAGGACCCTGAAGTCACTGGAACCCCAGAGGCCCCTGCGGTTACCTTGAGGGCCCCTCTGTTGCCATTTATTGGGTGGGGTTTGTTTCGCTTGGGCTCCATGACGAACCACAGCTGCTGGCCCAATGCAGAGGCTGACTTCCCGCTGGACAGCGCTGCCCTAGAGGTACGTTCTCCGCAGATATTATGGTTTATGCTGTGGAGTTTGGTGTTAGGAGCTCAGGGCTTGGTGTTTAGGGTCTAAGAGGAAACAGTTTGCGTAGAATTCACTTAAAGCTTAATGGCTACTCCAGATGGTTTGGGGTGTAGGTTTGCTGCAGGTCAGGGCCTTGCGGCCCATTGGCAGGGGAGAGGAGGTGACTGTTTCCTACATAGACGAGGCTCTGTCGCTCCACCAACGGCGCCAGACCTTGCAGGAAGTAGGCTTTGAGGGTTCTAGCGCTTAAGGGATAAGGGTTTCGCTGGTATCGCCATATCTTGCAGCAGGCGGCAGCAAACACTCAGCGGTTCAGGGTGTGCCACTTGGGGTTCAAGGCTAAGGGTTCGTCATGTTGGGCTTAGGGTTCAGGATTTACGATGTGGTGTTCTGCAGCGCTACGCCTTCTCTTGCACGTGCCCCCGCTGCGTTGTGGAAGTAAGCCGTGATCCATAAGCCCTAAGCTTCTAACACTAGATCATGTGTGCACTGGTCGATCTTTTCTACCTTCCCTCAGCCTTGTTGGGGTTCTGGGTCTAGGTTTTGTTTGTCAGGCTACTGAAGCTCTGCTGGTGGTCATGAAGGCCCCTGAATGCTCTAACAGCGCTATCCTGGAGGTGAAGTACTGCTGCTGTTGCTGCACTCGGTCCCTTGCTGGTGTTGCTTCTGCCTGATGCCCGAGCTCTTGCTGGTGCTGCCGTTTATGGTACTGTGCGATGCTGCTGTTGCTGGAGCGACGGGCGCCGCTCGTCTGCTGCCGCTGCAGCGGCTGCTGCAGGACCAGTGCATGCATGCCGCTACTGTTCCTGCTGTTCCTTCTGCTGCTGCTGTTGCTGCTATTCTTCCATGTGCAGGAGCTTGTGGCTCGGAGGACGGGTTTGCCCTTGCCCGTTGTCACCGAAGTCAGGCAGTATTCACAGCGCCTCTCCAAACCCTTAACGTCGAATCGTGAACCCCAAGCTGAGCCCCCAAAGCAACCCTCAGAGGCGCCACCTCCTTAACTGCACGCCGCAAGGAAAATCACAAATGCCTAATTCTACGGCACTACTACCATTGCAGTCTAATTGGACCTCTACAGGTCTATCCGGCTCCAGTAGTGCAAATAATATGCAAATAATATTTTATTAGAAAAGATTCAAGAAGGTTTTAGACAGGAAATAAGGCCATCAGGCTAAGTGTGCTCGGCAGCAACCGTGGGTGTGAAGCTGTCTGACACATATATATATATATATATATATATATATATATATTATATGCATGCATAGGGTCGACGAGGGGTGGCAGCTGATGGCACTGTTCACTACGGAGATGTAAGCAAACGAAACGAAATCGGCTTCATTTTTGGCGTTCGAATATGCAGCCCGACACCATGTATAATTTCAAATGTGTTTTTCGTGCGCGCAATGCCGCCATACGTCTTTGATAACCGGAAGGTATTTGAATTCAATATTATGTTGCATTATTCAGTATCTTCATCATATGTAACGACGGGCTGCGTCAAGCTTCTGTGCGTCTGTGCATGCATGACCGCCTTGAGCATTAAGGCATTAAGGCCTACGCCGTGCGCCTCAGGTCTGGCAGTTAAGAAGGGGTGATGGCCCATGTTAATGATGCTTCCACAACCATCTGAATAGCAGTCCCTGCATTTCAGGGACGAACGAAAATACCGATTGAGGGCCTATTTCGAATAGCTTTTGGAGTGCTTAAAACCACTGCGTATTTGGTTTGCTCGAGCTGCTCTAGTCAACCGCCGACTGCACACCTTGGTCTGCGCTACAAACCGACCGGAGACGCGACAGCCACACAAGGTTCTCAGCTGCCTTCAGAAGTACTACTTGAGGCGTATTTAACTCGCGCACTTCCGTACGCTTCCGCTGCCTGAGCATAAATGAAGAGCCCCACTGTGCAAGCCTTGCGAAGGCCACCATACAGCGGCAAGAAGAACGCTGTGCAAGTGCAACGAGCTGCTCTCCACATGTCGTTTTCGCATTCATCTCTTTATGGCTGTAAACGCCCACGAGCTGGAGTCCCACACGGTTAGAGGGTACTGAACCAGCATTGCTAGAACGATTCCACGACGTCACCTAGACAGGCAGCACTCTCCCATTGGTTGTGCAATCAAGCGTTGCTTCGCAATATTGCCAAACCTTGCTTTTCGTTGAGCAATGAGCCCCCTCAAGAAGCCCTGCAAATACCGTCAACGCGGAACTTCTGTACTGTATCGAAGAAAAGAGCAGAGAAAAGGACCCACAGAGGACAATATACAAACCTGTTGGGCTTTAGAACTCCCTAACTGTTACATTGACGCAGAATCAATGAAATGCTTAATTTTCTTCTTCCACAGCCTGTGGGTGAGAGCGGTGGACTGGTGCAGAGTGCAGAAAATGCGTTGCCCAGCGAATGCGCCCTTCTGAATTATTATTCGTTGAGCTTTAGATCTCTGAGGCGTCACGGGTGCTACTCGCCTTTGGGATATTTATCCTTTTGCTTCATTTGCAGCTCAACCGCATTACCCCGCGATGCCAGCGATGGCAGCCCCTGCTATCGACGTCATCGACGTTGCAGGTCGATCACTGCATTCCCCATTTGATAAAGAGCTCCCCAGATAAGTAGTTTCGTCCCACTTCTGATAATTTCAAGCATTTCACAAGAAGTGTGCAGACGGGAAACAGATGTGCAAAGAGCCGACGGCGACAGGTTGATACAATCAGCTTTCCTTCTCACTTTCCATTTGCCATCCGCATCGTCAGACGGTAAACTATTAAACTTTCTTGTATTATTAAACATAAATCTTGGTTTTGTTTTCCGTTGTTTCAACAACTACCACTGATTTTCCCTACTCAAGCGAACGCAGGCTGCACTTTTGCACACCATTTCAGTTCGTCGATAGCCAGTTGCAGCACACAAGCAGCATAAGATCGTTTGTTCGTGTGCATATTTCCTCCCAAATAACTAAAGAAGGGATTAAACATAAGCTTTATATGCACATCAAAAAGGCTTGAACAATTAGCTGACCGGTGTGCATGCAGCTGCAGACCAGCGGCCAGCGTAACCGCTGCCATACTCCAACGGTTCGGGCGGGCTCATGTAGGCGGAGTTACTGTTTTCTGTTGCCTTCTTTCTTTAATTGCAATTAGTTGTGTCTCATATGTATGAAAGACGGCATAAATAAGCAGAGCCGATTGATCTGTGCTGCACTGGTCGGTACCTCATTGCAGCCACGCCAGCCATAGGGGGCGTGCAGTGGCTTGAGCGTGCAAAAGGCGTATCTTTCTTCTCGTATTTTTCTCGTTCCTCTGTTGTTTTGTTTTTTACTTCCTTTTAACGATTATTTGGGCTTCGCTGAATCAAACGGCTGTGCGCCCCGCCTCTAACAGCTGGACCCCTCCGGTCCTCCGTCGCCATACCATCGTTTTAACTTTAGCTGCTTTCAACAGTTATTCCGCCTCCTTTTCCCTGAAGTCTGTCTGCAAAACCCTGCGGACAGTAGGGCCATTCTAGGGGCAATGCAACTGGCCTGACGCTGACCTTCATTGGTGCTGTAGTGTGTTGGCTGCTTGCCGCCATCGCTGTGCTCTTATAGCTGTTTTTGCGGGCCTCTTTGGGGCCCCCACTGTACCTCTGGATGAGCGTGTGGGGGAAGGAGACCCCCTGTCGAGTTTCTTAGTGATTGAAATAGCTGTGGAACCCCGCTGCGGTTGTGCAAAAGATCGGCAGCAAAGCCCTTGCAGTGTCATGATGCACATGCGCTGGGATGTCTTCTGAGACAGCCGAATACGGGGCGTCCCATGGGACGGGTTGGGGCCCACAGGGTCCCCTACGAGATAGGGAGAGGCGGCGGCAAGACAACAGTGAGGGGGGCACTTCGTTTCAACTCTGTGCGTCGGCTTGTCAAAGCGTCAGCACCGAGCAGGATGAGCCGATGAAGCACAAGTCTTTGCAGAATTGCTGCAACAGCAACAGCAGATATAACTGCAGCAGCAACTGCGGCAGCAACAGCAGCAACAACAACAACAGCAGCCGCAACGGCAGCACAAGCAGCACCTTAGCGACATCTTCCTTGGGTCCTCCTGCTGCAGGTGCTGCTGCCTACCCCCAGGAGGGAGGGTCTGGATCCCCTCCCGGGTCGTTACAGTCTTTGAGACTCCTTCAGGAGGTGCAGGGTCTGCCGGGGTCTCATGGTACGCATGCACGACACTTGATGTGCTTTTTGCAACGTCTCTGGTGGACAAACCTTCGCTCTCGGCATCAGGGGGCTCCTTGCTCTTCTTCACAAGAAGTTAGAGGAGGGCTTACGGTGTATGAACACGAGACGGAGGTGGGGCTTTCTCAGATTGGCGTCTGTGCAGTGGCTGCTGCTGATCCCCTCTGTCCTTCCTCGGTAAACGGAGACACCAGCAGCAGCAGCAGCACCTTGCCTAGGCAGTGCTGCTGTGCTGCCTCTGAGCCTAAACGTCGCCATCGGAGATCTCCATTCTGCATCTGCCGGGCTAACTCATGCCCCGGCAGAGTTGGTGCTGCAGCAGGAGCAGCAGGAGCAGCAGGAGCAGCAAAGGGGGCTTATGGTATTGGCAGCTTTGGAGACAGACGGCGTGCCTCTCTATTTAACCTGATCGAAGGGAGAGTGGACTCATGCATTCCCGCTAGAAGGGGACGTACGAGGGGACAGCAGCATCCGCAGCAGCAGCAACAGCAACAGCAGCAGCAACAGCAACAGCAGAACCTGCGGCGGCAGGGTTGTGGAGAGACAGCTGCTGGCAGCAGCAGACGATCGGGCAATTGTGAAGAAGATCTTCTTCGTAAGAAGCTGTGGACTTTAGGGTCTCTTCCAGATCATGCAATGGTGGTGAAGATGCCTTCTCAAGTTGGGCGGCTGTCTTCTTGTATATTTTCTCCTCTGAGGGCTTCGCAAACACTAGGAGGAGGCAGAGGCGACCGCAGGGCCTGTGACAACACTCCTCCTCCTTCAGGCATCAAAGTAAGCTAAATTAAACAAAGGCATTTATTTGTCTCCCCCTCGTGGGGCACTCCTGTCTTCTTCCCTTCGTTTCTACTCCTTTTGCTTGGGCGGCCTTTCTTTCTTCGTGATTGCCCCTGGCTGCCTCGCAGGGCCGGTATCTATATATATATATATATGTATATATATATATATATGTATATATAAATATATATATATATATATATACAAGCATGTGCATGTGCGTTTATATGCATTTGTGTGTGTGTGCATGCGTGTGTGCATTGGATATATGCATCCACATGTAAATATATATTGGCGCATTCTAATAATGATAAATATATTATGCATTCTCCTTCACTGTCTCTTGTTTAGTTTGTAAATGCATACACTGAAACCCTATTAGGGTGTACAATCCCTCCTCTGCTGCTATACGAGGAAGAGAGAGAGACATCGCATGCTAGGCCCTTTTCTTAACTTAAGTTTGCATGCGCTTCGTTTTGCTTCTGCAGTTGCTACCTGTTGTAACCCCCAAAGGAGATGAAACCCCCAGGAGGGCCTCTGTTCATGTAGTGGTTAATACAGATTATGAGGGGGCCCCTCGTGGGGGCCGCAGGCTGCCCGCGTCGAACAGCCTTCAGGATTTGCATGTGCTGGGAGGAGATGGCGGCTGCTTCGTTCATCTCCGTCAGCCTCACCACCTTAATCCGCCGATGGGCTGCAACACTAGCCGCAGCAGCAACAGCAGCAGCAGCAGCAGCAGCAGCGGAGACGGTTCGCATAGAGGAGAGAGACACAACAACTTGGCCAGTCAGGGTGCTGCACCGCTCACAGCTGTGCGATGGACTCGCCCTTCGCAAGAGCCGCAAACAGCAGCAGCAACAGCAGCAGGACCAGCAGCAGCAGGAACAAGAGGGCGCGTGGGAGCCCCAGGACCAGCAGCTTCGTCAGCATCCAAGGCAGCTACAGCAGCAGCAGCTCCACCAGCAGCAGCCTCGCGAAGCAGCCGCGGTGTCCCCGGGAAGACCGTTATATCTACTGTCTCCGCATGCAGCTGGTCAGACCCGCCTAGCGTTAGGGCCTGCCCCATTCAAAAGTACCTCGCTCACACGCAACGCAGGTTCGTGCTGTCTCGGCTGCTTCCCCATATATATATATATATGTATATATATGTATATATATATATAAATGTATTTGTACATGAATAGACATGCACATAGATACATCATGCTTATAGATATATGTATGTATACATCTATGTATATGAGAGGCCTTCCTTTTAGAGTCGCACTGAGAGACGCAGGGACAGCAGGGCGTGTGGTTGATGCATAGTGTTTGGTAGAGATGAAGGGGGTTTCTTTATTTATTTATTAAGACTTGTGAATTATCTTGTTGCGCAACAGAGACTTAGGGGCTTTATGTTGGGGCCCTGCTGCAAGTGCAGCGGAGGCAGAAGAAGAGAGGCTGGTAAGGTGTCTCTCAGGCTGCAGCACCTGCAAGTCTGAAGGGACAGCTTCGTTTTGTGCAGTGGACCATAAGCACAGCAGACAAGGAAGGGGTGAGGGGACAGCACGAAGCGATGCTCCTCGCTACTTAGCAATGAGTGATTGTTTATCAGAATACCCAGAGATCTTAGTGCAGCTTCTTAGGGGCCCATTGGGACGGAGACACCCGGAAGTCGATTTGCTGCGTCTCCAAAAAGAAGCAAAGCCTCCTCAGGAGACAGAAGAACCAGGTTAGCTCTTCATCTCCTTTGTTACTGTTCTTTGTACACTCTAAGCCCCAAACCCTGAGCTGAGCTTTCTTTGCTATTCGCTCTCTTGCAAGTTTGAAGTTATGTTGCTGGAGAGACTTGCAGCCCCCCACCCCTCCCTTCCTTCCCCCTAGCTTGTGCTGAAGCTGTCTCCTTTTTTGTTGCTGCATATTTTTTGATGTTGTGTCTTTCTAGTGTTTGGGTGCGAGTGTCTGTAGATGTTTCTCTTTCTTACTGTGCGTCCATCCATCTTCTTGTTTGGTAGCTAGGCCTGCCGCATGCATTTACAGTTGTTGTTGCATGCATCAGCACCTACTGCTGCATGCATCAGCAGTTGTTGTTGCATGCATATGCAGCTGCTGCTGCATGCATGTGCAGTTGGTGCTGCATGCATATGCATTTGTTGTTGCATGCATCAGCATTTGCGGCTGCATGCATATGGACTTGTTCTTGCAGTGGGGTGTATATATATATATATATGTGTGTGTGTGAGGCGCTGCAGCTCGTAAGGATTTATGTTTATGGATTGGGGCTTTTAGCATTCCTAGAGACGACAAGAGATATAGAGGAGGGGAAGACGCTTGGTTTCTTGATGCATCACAGAACGCCTTTGGTGTAGCTGATGGGGTGTCTGAGTGGGAAGACTTAGCTGGAATAAACCCGCAAGAATATGCACAAGATTTAATGCAGGGGACGCAGGAGGCGCTGGGTCTAATACAGAAAGAGCAGCAGCAGCAGCGGAAGGCGCAGGCAAACAAGGAAGGAAAGAAACATAAAAAAGGGGGTTCTGAGGGGGAGACAGATGCAGAAGGAGACACTGAAAACACCCGTCGTCTTAATCCTGCAGATCTTGCAAAAGAAGCACTCACTAGGGCTTATCATAAGGCCCGCAACTTTGGTAGCAGTACAGCCATAGTAGGCGTCCTTGATGGAGACAGCGGGGTATTTGGTGCGTTCATGCATGCAAGAATAATCTATTTCCCTTCTATCCCTTCATAAACCCAAACCCTAAACCCTAACCCTTAAACCCTAAACCCTGTTAAAAGCACAAACCACCGATATCTGCAACATACGCACAGCTTCTTGCATTACACAGGAGGATTCAAACCCTAGCCAGCAGCTGCAACCTGTATATACACCTGGGAGATCACTGCTCTTGAGGCCGCAGAGAGCTGCTCTTGCCGTACCAACTCTCCACTGCAAGGTCTACTAGGGTTTAGGGTTTAAGGTTAAGGATTTAGGGTTTAGGGTTTAGGGTTTAGGCGTGAGTGTGGGGGGTTTATGTATCAGGCCTTGCTAACTTGGGCGACAGCAGCAGTTTGGTGCTGCGTCGGCCTCGTGCGCGGGGGTCTTTGACTCAGTTGAGTTTAGTAAAGAAAGTAAAAGAAATGCAACACGGCTTTAATGTTCCTTTTCAGTTTGCACATCTCCCTGCACCTGAGGAGTGGGATGGCTTGCTGCAGAAGGTGTGTCTGCTGTCTCCTGCTGCACTTGTCTCCTTCGTTCTTTCGTCAATAGATGTCTCTTCTTTGTTGTAGTCTTTATGTCTTTCTAGGGTTTAGCGTTTAGGGGTTAGCGTTTAGGGTCTTAAGGTTTATCACTTCGCCGTGGGTTTTTCTTATTTGCTGCATTGTTGCGTATCCGTCTGCTACTGTTGCATTATTCTGTACTTATTGCGGCTGCATGCGCTGGGGCTGCTGTTTCTCTGCTCCCTCTTTTTGTCTATTCCTCTCCGCCTTTCCCTTTCTGTTTGGGACTCTCTCTCTATCTCTCTCTCTATCTCTCTCTCTCTCTGTGTGTGTGTATGTGTGTCTATGTATCTATCTATTTATCTATGTGTCTATCTCTCTCTCTCTAGTATGCTTGGGTGCATCTATCGAAACACCAAAAGTTGAGGCCTCATGTGCCGCATCCTTTGCTGTAATGTTGCATTTGTTGTTGCTGTCTTTGCTGTCTTTGCTGCTGCTGCCTTTATTGCTGCTGCTGCCGTCTTTGCTGTCTCTGCCTTTTGTTTTGCTGCTGCCTCCTTTGCTGCTGTCTTTGCTGTCTTTACTGCTGCTGCTGCTGCTGCAGGGTTTGACTCGGTTGGTTGGCATAGCGAAGCAGGAGTACGGACAGGGTAACGGGGGGAAGATAGGAGACGAGCCTTCTGCTATTCAATCAACCAGTGTCCCTGTTCAAGATGGAGACCTCATCATTTTAGGGACAGATGGTCTCTTTGACAACGTCTTCGACTTCGAAGTCCTCGCCCTCACTGGTACAGTAACCCAATAACTCTGCATGCATGCACGCATGCATGCATGCATGCGGAGTTGCGTGCATGCGTAAATGCATGCGAGCGTGCATGCATGCATTCATGCATGCAGAGTTGTATTCATGCGAACAGTTGTCTGTTGGAGGGGCTTGGTGCATGTGTGCATGCATATACAAGTGCATCTGCATGCATGCATGCATCAAGGATTTTTGTTGTATTGTCGGTGCATGCATGCATTCATGCATGCATAAAGTTTTGTTGTAGAGAGTATCTGTACTTCTGCTGTCTCCTTGCTACAGCTGTGTATTCTTGTGTCTTCGGCATGCATAGCGTCCCCTCTGCTGTCCCCTTCGTATCTTTTCTTTGTTTGTTTGCTGCCTTGGCTTTCTTCAGGTCTCGCTGTCTCTCCTCATGAGGCGCAAACTTTACTTGGAGATGCATCACTTGCAACTCCCCCAGAGGATGTAGCGAGGGCTCTAGCACTTGCTGCTTACTGGAGGTCTCTTGATAGAGACGCACAAACGCCGTTTTCTAAGGAGGCGCGGAGATGTCATAACAAACAGTCTCTACCTGTACAGACACCCGACGGCTCATCAGAACAAGGGGCCCCACAGGCATCACCAGTGCATGCAATGTTCTTAGCGGGGCTGCTAAGCGGCGGTAAAGAAGATGATATTACCGTTGCTGCAGCGTGGGTCTGCCGCAAGGACAGGTGTATATACACCTCAGATGGGGACGCAGAGTCAGCAGCAGAAAAGAAGTTCAGCCAGAGAATGCCAGCCAACACACCCTTGTTGCAGCGGCAACAGCAGCAGCACCAGCATCAACAGCAGCAGCACCAGCAGCAGCGGCAGCAGCAGCAGCACCAGCAGCGGCAATCAGAGGGAGCAGCTGCACCAAACAAGGAGAAGCAGACATAAAGGAGACATAAAGACGTCCGTAGAGATAACGAAAAAAGAGGGGACAGGAGGGAGAGGGAGAGCGCAGCAGATGCTTCTTGGCTTCTCTTGTGTGGGGCCTATACATTCTCCCTTTAAATATTTAAAAAGCAATTTGTTAAAGCACTAAAGAAAAATGCATGCATGCAGCAGCCACCTTGCATAAATGCATGCAGCAGCCATTTCCGCATGCATGCACCAGTCACCTTTTATTCATGCATGCATGCATGCATGCAACAGCCACCTTCTATGCATGCACGCATGCATGCAAAAGCCACCTTGTATGCATTCATGCGTGCATGCATGCATACAACGGCCACCTTCTATTCATTCGCGCATGCATGAAACAGTCACCCTTCATGCTCGCATGCATGCATGCAGCAGCGAACTTTTGTGCATACATGCAGCAGTGAGCACTTCGTGAATGCAGCACCCGAGTCCTAATGCATGCAGCAGCCGCGTCGCATTCCAGGGCCAAAGTGCGAGGAGTTGCTGACAGCGGCGCTGCAGCAGAATATGCGGTGTACGTGCAGTGCGCGCTTGGGTGGGGGTGTTGCTGCATTGCTGCTGCAGCTGCAAATCTATAGAAGCAGGCAGCAGCATTGTGTCTGTTAATTGTATTTAATTGCATTACAAACACACATGCAGCATCAAAAGCACTCAAATACCCATATTTTTGTTGTTGCTGCTGCTGATTCTGCTGGCAGCAAATAGAAATGCACCGCACGCCTTGCTGCTGGCTTATTCTTTGCTTTCCTGAAACAAGCAGCAGCAGCAATAACAACAGCAACGGTAGCAGCAGCAGCGGCAGCGGCAGCAATAACAGCAACGGCAGCAGTAACAGCAGTGGCAGAGGCCCCTGCAGACAGCTGCAGCACCCAGGCGTCTCCGCAACGAAGTGGCTGTAAGTAGACACCGCCTTAGCCTCCCGTTCTCTATTCCTAAACCCTAAACCCTAACCCTAAACCGCTCCAGTTCTGCTGTCAATAGGGGAAACGAAGCAAAGAAACCCACGGCCGTGAGAGTACAGCCGCTGCTCACTCTGATGTTCATTATTACTATTATTACTATTTATTATTATTATTATTATTACTATTTACTATTATTATTATTATCACTATTATTCTTCCGCCTTGGTTTACTGCTTTCTTTAAGATCTCCCTCTTTAAAGTAACAGTCGCACATAATATTTAAAAAGATATCGAAACAATATAATTCAGGTTGGTGGATAGCCTTCATAATATAAAGGGCCCTTAATTAGGGCCATTTGCTTGTTGCATGCATGCAGACATTTTTGATGTAGGAGGAATATAATTAATCATTCATTATACCTCTTTCTCTTAGAACGCAGGCTTTTGCTGCTGCTACGCCTCTTGCTGTTGCTACTTTGTCGAACGCCTAGCCCTTTTTCTATACCTTATTTATCTATTTACTATATGTACAATGTAGAGACTCCTGCACAAACATATAAATATATATATATATATATATCATATTATTCCCCAACGAATGTTTCTTCTCCGTATACACTTGAATGCCAGCT
>NW_013547319.1:0-27617 GCF_000499425.1 Eimeria acervulina
CTCCAAACCTACAGCTTGTGGTCTGCCTTGCGTTGGGCCGATCGTCTCCTTGAGGGACAGAGGCAACCGTACTATATTTTCTTTGGCTAACGATAATCTATGGACTTTGCAGGGCATTTTGGACGACAGATGGCGAGCACTGTAGAACATCTAAGCACTTGTGGGTCATTGCGTCTTGCAGACTCCTTCTTCGCCGCAGCGTCGACCAGCAGAGTTGGTGGAACGCGGCGGCAGTGCAGACATTTAAGAGGGCGTATGATCTGGATCGTGTTGGGGCGATTCCAGAGAATTCTTTCCATCTTAGTTTGTTTTTGCCAGGCTCGCTTGTGATAATCGGTCTCTTGGCCTGTACTATTAAGCTGCGCCCCTGGATTTGTACAGGTGCATGCAACAGGAACCGTTGTCGGCGGAAAACATGATATCATGCACATGGCGATCATAGAGCACTCACCCGTTGCATGCACCGGCGTAGGTGCTTTCCTCCGCTAGAAGTGAGGAGTTGAATAACTAGGCTCTCTACAAGGCTGAAGCTTTTTCTCTACTCGTGTTTCAATGCCGCTGTTTGGGTTAAAGCATTGCGGCGCATAAATTGTGATTGGGGCATCCCCATTCCAGACGCATTCTGAAGCTAACCAGGCATAGGCATCAACCGGCATATGCCATATGCGCTCACTGCATCGGTGGACTTCGGAGCAGTGGGTGCGTTGCATCAAGAGAAGCCTGGAGAACTAAGGTTGTCGATTGGTGCCTAGCTGAACGTACATGGAGTCTGTCACTGAGGTGTCGTGAGCCTCATGATCTTCGCAGCAAAGGTGAACGGCCAAAGTGGGAGGCGCAGTCTTTACTGCTACCTGCTTGTGGGGGAGTTCGTTTGTCACGTCATGCGTTAGCTATCCCCTTGATTATGCAAATCGTCTTCGGGAACAGTATAGCCGGTTCTACTTTGGAGCAGCTTCTGAGACTTATACCTCCTTGATTAGCGAAAAAGTTGGTATGCTTGCGGTGGTGGCCAGTTGTTAGCTCGCAAGCGATTTGGTGCTCAGAGGCGTTCTCCGCAATGGTAGACTGATTGGTATAAGTGACGTCAGGTTTGAAAGGCCGTTTTCTACTATTTTGGTTCAGCAAGTGAGATTTTGTTGCATCCCGCACCGGCAGCGCGCATCCACCATTATTGTATGTTCTATCCGACTTATTTAAACTTTAGGCGACCAAACGCGCGATTGCATGGTATTGCTTGGCGTGGATTACGGCATCTAGCGATTTTTGCGCTTGAAAACTCAGCCCGCACGCTGGCAACTAGAAGTAAGGAATGCGTTTAGTCTCATGAGTGCCTCTGCACAGGTCTAGGCCAGGTTTTGGACAGGAGTATGGCGTTTCCTGCTGGGTGATGGGTTGGTCGCTAACCGCGTATAGGTTCTCTGGAAGCACGCCCGAGTTGAACATTGTTTCTACAGTGTCATAGTTTTCCTTGCTTGCTGCAGGCCACTACGCGAAATTGGCTTCTACCACGCTGTTTGACTGCTATTTCCCTCGATTGCAATCTCTTCTGTTCGTGGGTGTACACCGCTCAGGACAAACTTGTGGACTAGTGAAGCAAACGCCGCCGCTTCGAAGCAGTTCTATTGACTCTAAAGATTTCTAGCAATAGCTACTGGCGCACAATCGTGTTGGGTGTAATGATGCTGTGCTTAGTAGCCGAAGGACGCTGCACGAGCCGCTTTTTGCTAGGCTAGCCGCTTGTAGCGTTGGATGCAGCCATGCTGTTGCCCTCCCGGAAAGTCTTGATTGTTCAAGTACGTCGCTTGATACGGCAATTTACAAAATATGTGGTGGATAGAAGCGCCAGTTTAGTATACTCTTGTAGCTTCGTGCCAACTGCAGGGAGTAGGCCACCATGCAGAGCGAGCCTGCTACTTGTCCCTCTTGAGTGGTGTATCCTGCGGCGGAAGCTGGATTTATTGCTGTTTCTGAGGCCCCCTAGAGCTTCATCCCTGGTTTTTGCATTTTACCCTAGATTAGTGCTGCTGCGGCTTGCTGTGTAGGGAGATGCATGAATCATGCAGCTGCGGCGTTGGGCCCGCTACCGCAGCGTCTGTAGCACTTGCCATGGGTGGAAATTAGCTAATGAGTAACGCATATACTTTCTGGCTAAGTGCACGGCGTTGTGTTCTACAGTCGGAGGCATCTTGGAAACGAACATTTGAATGCTTTTTGCGCTGTTTTGTGTCCCAGCACGCCGCATGAAGGCGACCACGTTGCAGGCACAAATGGACACTATGCAATTAATAAGGGTGCCGCTTGTAATAAGGTTTGCGAGTGAAGCCGTGAATAGCAGACAAACTCTTGCCTTTTATGCCGTTCAGTATATACGACGTGCTATTAAAATCGTCAACTGCGTGCTTGTTTATGATGCTCCCTTTGGTTAAGGCTGTGCGGCGCAAACCTGCCCATGATGCAACAAGCATTTTTTGTGTATTCCAAACTTGTTAACGTAGGGCAGCAGTACTGGCCATGCTACATCTGGAACTCAACGTTGACCTGCCTGTTGCCTAGTATCGCGCTTGGCGAAGTCATGGTGCTGTCGCGCTAGACCTGACAGCAGCCATTAGGTCATCAAGACTCTTCTATGCGTTGCACGACCTCAGCGTGGGAAGCCGAAGCCGAGTAACCTACACTTCGGGCGTGCCGAAGAGCAGCGCATTACTGAGAGTGTCGGGTCGTGTTTGTACCGGCGCAAGAGCATTGTATTGTCAGTCTGGCTTTGTTTACAACTCATCACCATCAAGAGGGATAGATATGCCGACTTTCTTGATTGCCACCTAGCCAGAGAAGCATTGCCAACTACAGCTGTAACTGTGGGAAATGGGCTAAACATTGGAGGAGTCTTGTGCCCCGTCTTGTGGATACATAGAATGCACAAGGGTACTGGAGCAAAAAGATATCCTGCGGTGAATGCGTTGCTGGTGAATTCTTCTGCATTTGCATAGCAGTGGAGTCGACGATGCCACGGCTGTTGTTCGGGGGTGACGTGAACGCACGGACGTAGATGTTTGTGTGGAGGCACCAGCCAGGTTCCACGAATGTGTTGCGGTAAGCATGTCTACTCGCAGTTTGGATGGAGTCGAGCGAAATGGGATAATAAATAACATATTTGTTATTAAATACTAAATTAGAAAATAATTCTGGTTGAAGAAACAAGAAATATAAAAATATAAAAATGTTAAATAAATCAAAATTATATCTATATATACTTATTCATTAAATAATTAAATTTATTATGTTGAGAACCAGATTTGAACTGGCGGCTCAAGGATCTTTAGTCCTTTGCTCTTTCCCGAACAGCTCTGCAGGCCAGCCCTGCCTGTTCATGTAATGGACCTGACGTGCTCAGCTCAGTACGTTCCGAATGAGCGGATTTGGCAGCTGGTGCGTCATCCGCCAAAATGTGCAGAAAGACGTCTGCTAGCGTGTTGGCGTTAGCAAGCTCAAACCACAAGGGAGCATGGATACGTGAAGGCATTCAGCTGCTCCGGGCATGTGTGCTAGCCATTGCAAGAGAGAAACCAGGAGCGCGCCGCATTTGGTGTTCTGTGGGCCCCACGGACCTAATGCACACACTAGGCGGTCGACCGATGGAATGCGTACTGATGTCGAGGGCGTTGTTATTGTTTCAGTGGGCAGCATTCTCAGATTGATTCAGCAGTACTTCAAGTAGCGGGCGGATACCTTATGGACGTTTCTCAAGTATTTATGCTTCCGTTGAACTGCTCTGCTTATTGCTTGTCAAGAATCGTCCTCGGGGAGCTGTGGAATTCGCCAGCGGTTGGCCAGGATGGCAGTTCTTGGTGTCTTCAGCTCGTCTTTGCATATGCCGCCCATAGCCACCCAAGTGCCTATGGGTGCTTCTGAGCAGGCACAAAGGAGACTGCGTACGAGATGCTGGTTGCGTGATAGCCTGCATAAGGGGGTTAGCGTAGTGCCCGAAAGATTGTGCGTCTATGTGCAAATTTGGCATGAGCTGCTTGGTATATGCCACACTTGCGGTTAGGGCCCTCCAAAATGTGTTTTTGCTGAGCAGCGGCGGCAATGTTATGCGGCAAGAGCGCCAAATGCATGGTGAGTGGCTTAACGGTTTGATCATGCTGTTCCAGTACTCACCTTGCGGCTATGAAATGGCATATGCTAAGCTGACCTGTTATTAGGGAGTAATTTTCCCGACGGGAGACGACAAGAGTGGCCAGTGAGCTCTACCCCGTGTGCAGTAGCCCACAAAGCTTATTTAAGGTGTCTCGGTCTGTGTAGCCAGGGTCGTTGACTGCATATGCGAAGAGCTGATCAGCGAGATGTTTTCTAGGCTGCATAACGATGCGAAGATGGACTTGCTTGTTCGACGCTGCAGGATTTGGTGTTGTAGAGCAAGGACCAGTACTTTGGACCAGTCGCACGAATTTAGTGGCCTGTGACCCACCACGCATGTATTTTCCATTGGCCAGTCAAGTTTATAAAAAGCATGGATACAACATTGTTGCTTCATTTGCACTTGACGGCCTGATCGACCAGGTTTGCAGCAGTCCCGGAACAGCGCTTCGACAACCGCATCGCTGCAGTATTCGACGCTACAGGAAGTGGCAATACTGTCAGCCGTGGCTAACGTCTTCTGCGGCCACTCCTATGCACCAGAATGGATAGGCGAAGCTCTGCTGTGATTTGGCATCTTCTATGTAAGCATCTTTTAAAACTAACGCATGCCGGACATTTGCATAATGATGGGTCTGCCTTGCATGCTGTGCTGGTTGGCATTCGTATGCAGTTGGCATTACTGTAGGAATAGTACCTGAGCGACCGTAAGGTTAAGATTGCAGTACGTTACGCAAGTTATTTTTGTGAAGTTCGTGCATTGTCATTCGCCTATCACAGTTATCCACGGCGCGAATGTCGAGCAAGAAAGTGGCCACCTTTGTGTTTCAAACTGCTGGGCATCGTTGTACGCAGATCCTCAGAGGCGTGTAAACAATCCTTTTGCCAGAATATTGGCGCAACCCGCATTTTGCTACATAAAAACGTAGAGCGCGTTATTTGCAGACATACTAGGTTGGGGCAAAGCACGGCGGAGGAGGGGCAAACCTTGTTGAGCTGTTGCAGATGGCAGCCTTGTTACAATATCCCCTATACAGGTTGCCATGTGCCACTCGGCACCTCCCGAATAATAGGCATCCGCTTGTAGTATATGGTGACATGCACGCTTGCAGAAACGCATGTCCAGATTTAGTTGGGCCCTCAGAGGCTGGTGATCCGCAAGGGCCCGTCACCTGCTTATTGCCCAATGGGCATTCCAATGTTGGGACTGCTGCCGGCACCACATCTCAGGCCACACTACTGAAACGCAAGTCTCACGGGAAGCGCACTATTTGTTGGAGGAACCGGAATAGAGCTTGGCGGCAATAGAGAAGCTCTCAACTACCGCAGTGGGAACACTAGGCGAGAGGCCATTCGGCTCGCTTGTCATCTTGGAGGCATGTTGCATGGCCATGCCAGCATGTCGTGGACGCTTATCCGGCTCTGCCAGAAAGATGTGTACTAAGATCAGTAGTGAGTGAAGAGACAAGATTGCAGATAGTATGACAATCCCGGGTGTTGTGTGGAGCAAGTGAATAGGCTGCAGCCTGTGGAATTCACAGATTCACTCCACACGGAACGTCTCGGGTGTTTTGGCAAGTGAAACACCATACTGAGGTCTTGCAAACGGTTTCTCCTGCTTATCTCGGCGGTAAGAAACAGTTTGTTGCTGGTTAGAACTGCGAATTTTCAAGTGGTCCATCACAGGCCGTTGTCCCTTCTTCTTCCGGAAAGTAGCTGGTTGCTGTGCGTCGTAAAATTCATTATTTCGCTTTGCTGTACTAGCTGCTGCACCCTGTGGTTAACGCAGCGCGCGTATGGCGGCTTGGACCTTGGAAATATTGAAAATTTGACGTGCACAAGCGAGCGCATGGCTAGGCCTTATGCACCATGAGTTTTCAAGAATAATGTAGATAGTAGACAACAGCTGTATTGTCATACACCACTTTGCAGTGTCCCCCACATTCACGTGAAGAGTAAGCCTGTTGAGGCGCATCACTGGGTTCTAGAAACTGCGTCGCCAGTACGCCAAAATTTGCAGGATAGCCTCACTGGCCCAGGAACTGCTTGGCATGGAAGAAAGGTTAGCAATCTTGAACAGGGAGTTCGGTTAAAGTCGTGAAAGGGGGAATGACGGCTGCTTGTGATATGAAGGATTCTTTGGCGCACTGCTGGCGCCAGCCGCACTTGTGACGTTCGCGCTGTCCTAAACATGAAGTTTCGGACGTAGAGCAAGTAAAGAACGGTGGAGTGCTTGCTCTGCAAAACAGGCAGTCCTTGTCGAATGCCACAGCCATGTTCTCGGGATATCAGGGAGCGTAAGCATTTTCGACGGATGTGGAGGGGCAGGCAGTTAATAGCCGATGATGTAGCAGATTGACAACGAGACATTCCGCTGCGTTAAACCATGCTGAATTGATTCGGCGTCGTTCTTACTCAACGGCAACAGTTGGTGCGATACCTTCTCACGAACGCTACGATGGCCTTATGCACTTTTTATCTAGGAGCAGGGTTGGTTCCTGCAAATGAAGCTCTTTAAAATTATCATGCGGTGCCTGTGTTGCTGAGGCATGCAGGCATGCGGAAGAGGCAATGGGACGCTTGCACGCATGTGGCACGTCTACATGAGCGGACAGCAGCACCCGCTCGGGTTCGCCAACGTCGTCTGTCATTGACACTCCACTGGCGTTTCGCCGTTTTAGAGCGGGCAAAGTGGGCAGGCAGCAGGCTTGCAGGTGTTTTGGACCTATCGTTTGCCCGCCTGTAACGTGCGGGTGCCGGTATCACGCAGGCCAACCTGATGAAGCTGGGGTGCCGTGGGAATGTCTTGGAGTGGTATGTATCGACGTTACGTGCATTGGTTGGATTCTGGGGGCTCGGGCACTGCTGGGGATGGGGAAGCATTGGGCTTTACGAGTCTATTTAGCGAAGTTTTTGTGCCACGTGGTTTGAGTTCATTATCAAGCATGAGCTTTTCAATAAGTCTGTAGAAAGTGCTATGAGAGCATGCATCTTGGCTTTTGGGTTGTGGGATGGGAGTGTGTACTTGAATGCTAGCCGCAGTGCCTTGAGCAGATTCTGAAGGCGTATCTGTGGAGACTACGGATATTCGCTGTGCGTTCCATATGGGCAGTGGTTGTGGTGCGAACGCATTCCGCTTTTGTCTTCGCGTGTCTATCCCGCCAGATTTTTGTGTGACATGGTGTGACTTCACCAGAGCGTGAGTGATTTAAAACACGCCCGGAGAAAGCGTTGCCACGCCATGCAATTTTGCGAAGTCGCGCATCAAGAAGAGCGACGGACAGCTCTGCACGGGGGACAGAATACGAGGGTCCAGACGTTAGATAGGTGGCGGATTGTGCCATTTTGTACTTGGTCAAGTATCTACGCATGTTCTTGAGATTTGCGTGGGTGGTAGTGAAGGGAGACTGCGTACGATGCTCTAGTTCGATGCTAGCCTGCATAGCTCGCAGTGAATACTTCCAAAGTGACTGTGAGTATAAATACAAAATGAAGCGAAGATGCGTGGTTAACACCGCCCAAGTGTAGGAGGCTGTAGCGTTGCGTTTTGGGTAGCGAAGACAGAGCGCTGATATCCGAGGGCATGATATATGTAGACTGTAGGATAACAGCTCGGTGTTCCAGTAAGAAGTTAAACGGGAAAGTGGTATGTGTGAATTTGGACTAGAACATCTGACTGCTAAATATTTCTGGGAGTTAGATGCCTTGGGGTTGATCCATCAATGCAGCCAAGGCAAGAAAGAGGTAAGGTCTTCGCCAGGCTCGGTGGATTGTGGCCCGCATGGGTATCAATGCTTTTACTTTTGGCTCGTTTGCGGCGATGATGGAACTGCCTGCCACTCCGCTTGGCAGAAGATAGATGTGAAGAAAGCTCTTCAGGAATGTTTGTGTTCCAGGAGTCATGCCACTTCCTTACAAATGCTGGGAGCCTCGCTGATGCAAGCGCCAATGCTACTGAGGGCGCTCGCCGCTCTCGACAGTGTCACTCTCGTGAGGAAGCATGACTAGCAAGGTATTTTTGAAATGGAAGACTTGCAGAGATGCACTAAGTCTTCGTGGAACCGCAGCGCATGACGGTATAGATGGTGGGTCATGATTACGCACCATTCGCACAAATAGAGAAACCTGCTACATGAGGTGCATGCACAGCGTGCCGTCGAAGCTATACATGCATTCCGGGTCGCGGCTTGCTATATTCGTGCGGTTCGGTCATCCAGTAGAGATTACGCATCAAGCATGCATGCATGCATCTTTGATGCGTAATCTCTACAAGAATTCTGCAGTTTCCGCTTGCGCAGCAAATCATATCTCAGCTTTGTGGTGGTCGCAGCATTGCATGCATTATTCGATGCTATTGTGCGCTATAGTAGTTTCTGCGGTTAATGCAATAATGAGTTACCTTCTCAACTTGCCCAGTTTGGCTTCTAGTCCCTTCTAATTTGTCAATCCGCCAGACACGTTCCAGTAATGCTCACACACAGTTTGGTAGACTGGATAATTGTGAAATAGTCGCGCCAGTCATCGACACTGCGACTTGGATTGAGTGTATTGGCTCAAGGGGACACACATGACTCTGACTTACGATTAGAGGTAGGTTGGCACTGCCGAAGACAGAGAAGCCTGAGACGGTGACTCTGCTTTATGACTTGCTGTGCTTCCTCTGAACACTTCCGTTTAAATTGCATGCACATTTTTGTTCTGGTTTAAAGGGTGTTTTCCTTCGGTTCACCTGCAAGAGGCGAAACGCTTTTTGTGGCGGTCGCGTTGGTTTAGGCATTGTGGAGGGTCATGCTTTAAACAGACATAAATTGGTGCGTTGATTTTCAGGCCAAATTCCCCATGATGCCTTGTTTAATGTGGTTGAACTCACCCTTCATGGGAAGTATCGAGGATGCGTCAATGCCAACATGATGTCGGCTTCGTAGCCATGCCTCCAGGAGAGCGATGGGACCATCTGGAAGGAAGGCAGTAGACTCGTATCCAAATGTTGCGCAGGTCGAGTAAGATGACCCATTGCGCATCTCCGAGTATCTATAGGTGCTCTTAAGCAAACGCCTGTGTGCGAGAGTAGTAGTGAAGAGGAACTGCTTAGGAGACGCTGGGCCCATACAAGCCTGCACATCTCGCAGTGTATACTGGCATGCAGAGGGTGCGTACGAGCACACTATACCGTGCAGCAGCGTCGTTGAGGCCGTACTGAAGTTGGCTGCTGTGGCGTTGTGCATTGACTAAGGGGGGACGGGGCAGGAGGGGAAGCTGGCCGACAAGGTGAAGTGCATAGAGTGTGACGGAAAGAGCTTGGTTTTTGAGTGTGTGCACACAAGAGAGCAGATGTGGTTTGTGCCGAGCTCCCTAAAAGCCCTCGATTGCTAAGCTTTTAGTTGGAGTGGACGCCTTGGGGTGGTTTAGGAGAGCCGGGCGAGGGTACAGCAAGGTTGTATTTTGCCAAGGCGTGGTGCTTTTTGACGCGTACCCGCAGCTTGGGCGCCTCCCACATGACTGTTCCCGTCATTGAATTGCATAGAGTGTAGATGCAAAGAGTGCTCTTCTCTGATGGTTGTCTCCCCGGGGGCAGGCAATCTCCATTGGCTGCATATACTGTGAGTTGCTGTCGCCTGGTAAATGCATATCGGACACAAGAGGGCCCGCGACTGTTGCGCGTGTCACGGGCGAGCGACAGCACGGCCGGCAAGATCTTGCTGAAGCGGAAGGCTCTGGAAAAGGTGTACTAGGCCTGCTTGTGCCCGCCGGAGATGCCGGTTTTTGAGGGTGCGTTACGAGTAGGGGGCAATCGCACGAATGCAGTCACCTGCAGCCAAGAATGCATGTGTAACGCCCAGTCAACCAGGTGTGCAGCATGCATACATACACCCTCACTACGTGGTTTCTAGTCGAGTTTCTCAACCAGCGCATTCGTTGCTTTTGGGCACTGTGGCAATATCAGTGTTCGAGGCAACAACGTGGCGCCTTGTTCAATTGCCTACATTGGCCGCCCCTAGTTCTTCCTAGCCTGTCAATCCTCCGCTTTAAATCTCGGGAATGAGACTTGAACAGAATGCTTTTGTTTGCGGCGGTGCGGGTGTGCCTCTCTCGCGTGCACTGGAAGCAAAGCCGAGGCTACTGATAGACAAGCCTAAAAGGGGGATTTGGCTCGTCACTTTGCTTTGTCACTTATTGGGCTCCCTTGACATGCCCCGGGTTACATTTTTTGTTTCATTTTTCGCGGGCATCACTGCGTTTTGCTGATGGCGCCGAGTGGCTTGCGGCTATAGTTCCTCACAACCGCGCACATCATAAAGAGGGATGTCGATGTGAGATGGAAAGCTGATTGCTGGCACTCTAGCACGAGCGTCATTGGCGCCAGCATAAAGTTCACAATGCGGGAGCGGGGCGCTAGATGAGGAGCATAGGAGAGCTCGGCGAGCGTTAACGGGAAGTTGAAGGGAGAAAGGAAAGCAGAATGGTAGTGATCAGTGATGAATGACATTACACACAGGAGCCTCTCATTACCAGCAAGAGCAGGGGAGACAAAAACGCTAACGGTGCATTCCCAATGAACTAGAAATATGCGACACGTGTCAGCGGTCATGAACTGGTTTCGAAACCACCTGAAGCCATGTGGCGGTTTGCCGAACCTGGTTTATCGACGCAGTGAGTGACTGGGCTGCGCAGTGTTTCGGTGTTCGGTGCCTGGCATGAAGGGGTTCGCTGAATGTTGAACATGTCGCTTCCAGCTGCGTTTGTGCCCATTCAATCCATGGAATGAGGGGCTAGAAAGCTGGGCAGCATGGAAATAGCCGGAGGCCGTCTACAAGCGGTTGAGGGGAGAGTGCAAAGTAGGTATGAGTTGCGGCAAACCCGAAATCGCGAAGCGGGCGAGCACTAGAAGGACCTTGGTAAAACACAAAAGCGAGGGGTCTGTTTTCGTTGCACTGGGGGCAGAGAAGCAGGCGGCCAACAGGTCGTGGATGAGGGGTGCGAGGGTTGAGCGTTGTGGGCGACTGCAGAATGCTAGAAGGAAATATACCCTGGACGCGGCATTCCTTTTTGGGTCACACTGCATGGCACCAGAGCAGGCTGCAGCTCTAGGCGCATCTGGGAGGTGAAGGATGACAGGTTCTTACCATATGCGAGTTGACTATCTTGACCATTGAGGAGGCAGCTGCCCGTTGGCAGTGAGGCAAGGGGCGTGGTAAGGGTGTGGGCATGGAGGAGGACGACAGGACAGGCTGCGTAGCTGCAGGATATTTGTCGACGCATCGAGGCGCAGAGGGAAATGTGCCTTTGGAGGTTGCGGGAGCGTGGAGAACGCTGATATGTACGGGTGGCGTGCATGGGGTAGTGTGAACAGCGCAGGCGCCGTTTGTGTCGCGGTTTGTGTGAAGCGTTTCACCACATCTCACAGTGAAGTAACGGCATATGCGCCACTCCTTGCAGTAGAGGCGCTGTGGGTATTCATCGTTCTTGCGCGGATTTTCTGTGGTGGAATGACCGGTTGGCGGGGTATGGCAACTAGACGGAAGTAAGACGGTGCGAACACAGACACGGGCGCACTCGTCAGCAGGTTCGCAACATGAGTACTCACGCTTGATTTGTGCATTTCGACTGCGTTTGGCAACTGCCGTTGGCACTGGTCCTGCAGCTTCTGTCAAGTTGTCCTGGGCTTAGTGGTGTGTGTAGCGGCAAGACGATGGCTCTGCGGAAGACAAATTTGTTGTATGAATTGTACGGACTGTGGGCGTCGCTACACGTTGGCGTTTTTGGAAGCATTTGGGAGAACATTTGCTAATGGTGTTTAGGCGTTACATATCAAGGGCTGAAGTGAAAGCTGGCTACTTCGGTGGGACAAGGGAGTTAATTCAGAATGTACGTCCGCTTTCCGCATACAGGCAGAGGGGGAGTCGTGGCATTGCGGCACGGCTGCGATTACTGGACATTTTGGAACAATGTCGGACTGCATTTATGTGCCTTGTGTTGTTGTACTTGTTTCATGGCAATTGGTAGGCTGAACTGGCACTTCTTATGTATACTGTGTGTACGTGTGACGTTCGGCTTGGCAATCCCGTTTTAGTGAGCGCTGCTGTCATGTGAACCAGTAGGACCGTAGGCTTAATATTTGAAGTGTATTTTCCAACTTTTTGAAGGAGATAGAGATAGCCTTTGGTATGTTACGGATGGCTCAAATCTGACGAAGATCTACTTGCACAAACTGGAGGAGATATCCCACCGCGCACGAGTCTTCTGAGTAGGCGTGACAAATCTGTAGCGTACTTCCGTCTTTTTGCGCGCTTGCTAAATTGGACAAAGCCTTGGCGAGGACGGGGAATGTATTGGACAGCATCAAGCCGTTCAAGGCAAGATGGCAAATTGGAGAGATATCCATGTACCGCGAGATCAAGGAGCTGCATTCGTGGCAGGTTTTCGCGTTTAGAGAGACAGCAAGGCACTCGTTGGACGCAAATCGCAGTTGGGAAAGAATGCTTCTTGGTTTAGACTCCCCTTCGTATGCGTTGATCAATACATTCCTAAATTTTCTGGCAGGTTATGCCCGTTCCAGAAAGCGCCGGCATACCAGTGTTGTTGCGTTGACAATTGGGAACGCTGAGCAAATCAACAGTGAGGTGAAATCTAACTTTATATCGTGTCACTGAGCTTCAAGATACCTGCCTTCAAGGTCGGCGCAAGTTGCTGAGCTAGAGATACACACAGACCTATTCGCCGGCGCTTCTGGCTGCTTCCACACAGCATACCCGAGTTCCTTACCTTCAGCATATTGTGTGTGTCCCGTCAGACAGTGAAAAGCTGCAAACTGCCTCTAGTGGAAGACTGACAAGAACTAACAAGTTCTGCTGTGTGTAGTTCGTAAGCGGAGTAGCACTGCGCTGGTCGCCACACTGCCGCATCACTTTATCTTTATTGATCTGCGTATCGTTTGTTGGTTGCCACTTAGAACAATGTCGAAGCTCGCACCACCAAGCAATAGATTCCGACGAATATTCCGCCATAGCTAGCACAAAGACCAAATTGGAATGTGCATTTTCTCTGCGTAGGAGAAAGTACATTTTCGAAGCTTTTTGGCGAGAGCAAGCCCCTGGATGAGTGGATGAAAAGAATGAAAAGTGACATGCAAGGCAAATGGCCCTTAAGTAAACGTTTTGCTGGCTCACCTTGGCAGCTTGGCAGTTGATGCTCAGAGCCGTTGTGCCGTAGACCTCTAAAACCTGCTGCAGAGGACGGGCTAACTAACAGCAGCCAGCGGGGCAAGACGTAGTGGAAAGTAACGTTTGTAAAACTAGCGAATGACGCCCAATGCACCGAGCACTCAATTGCGTAGGTTTTTCCCTCTCTAGAGAGCACAGTCCCCCGCGTACGCACTAGCAAAGAAAACTTCCGCACTCTCAAGCAAAACGTGAGCGTAGGGCGGTAGGGGGGTTTCTTCGAGCGTCACCGCGTTCAACCAGCTCGTAGAACGGGTTACTCTTTTTGTTTGCCTGCTTATTACCTTTGAGGACCAATCTTTAGTAGAACTTCTCGCCTGTATAAAGGAAGCGCGTGCAATCTCGGCAGACTTACGAAGAGCATGCGGTCAGAGCAGGTGATCACGCTGTGTTGCCGTCGTGCCTTTTGAACGTCTATAGAATGGCACCGAAAAATCGGGCTGTACGGGAATTACATCATAGAAATCAGGCACGATAGCTGGACTCCTTACAAGAAACAGTTATGATGCAATGGAAAACAAACCAGTGCCAGCTGCTGCGCGTAAATCAACCAGCACGGCTTTTCTTGACATCCAAGTAATCTTCGGATTGCTCCTAGCGAGTACATACAGGATGTGTAGGCCATTTACTTATCTGGTGACCAGTTGATCATGAGAGTTATGCAGCGCTTCTCTTCTAGAGTATCAGATAGGGGGTTGACGCACTCCAGCAGCCGGTAGGCGGCATCGAGGAGCCGTGTTAGTGCGCACTGGCACGCTTGATCAGCCCATACTCTGTGTATTTACGTGTATACTTGGTCTATTTTATTTACAAAATAGCTGCGACGCACGGCTACATATTTTCAATCGTACAGCGAGTGCGTCAATTTACGTTCTAAGGAAATGAACAGTGAACAGAACGCTGAGAGGCTAACAGGACGCAAAGCGACACAAAATGTGCTTGCCTCACGCCTCCTTCCGTCTTCGCCTTCCCCTTTTACTAGCAAATTGTGTTCCCAAAATTTGTGGGTCCCTCAACTAAGTTTGTAGCCAGGTTTTTATTTTGACCTGTCATTACACGCAAGGCGAGCTAGTGGCTGCCTTTGCCCGCTAACATCCAATGGGAGACAAGAGCTATGTAGTTCCCGCAGTCGGTCTTTTACGCCATCATTACGCTCTACCATTGGCGAACTCCTCACAGGAAGCGGTCCTTTTCACATCAAGAGAGCTGGCATTTTTACGTGAAGCCCTGGCTTGCTTTCATGAATACGTGAATGCGTGAGCTACCAACGGTGGTCTACTGAACACAATGCCCTAATTGTGATGGTTGCGTATGATTTACATGGAAAATCAAGAATACATGTGGAAGATGATGCTCAAGTACCTGGTGACGTCGTATGGGGATTAATAGCATCCTGGATGTTCTTTGGCTGAAGCGCGACTGGTGATGACTGCCATTGTCGTGTTTTGCTTTTACTTGCGGATGATCGTTGCCTTTGCCGTACAGATGCATCATTCAGTGAGGAATACGCAATGGCTAGCTGTATATGGTGTTCCCTTTATGTTTATTTGGGTGCCGCTGCATTTTTACTCCATTGTCTCATGACTGGCATGCTTGGAGAAGCATAAAAAAGCGTACATTCCATGGTAAGCTACTCCCTCTTTCGACACGGTGGATCCCGTGTTCATGGCGACACGGCTGCAAAATGGAAGACCCCCAGATAGGAAGGCTTGGGGCTTTTGTGCTATGCAGTCCGGTAGATGATGCCAGACTCCTCCGTCACTTGTTTGGGCGATTATATGATTGCTGCCCATATAGAGTACAAGGCCGCAGGATGAGCCGTTGTCTTGCTGCGGCCTGGTGCGTGCCGAGCCCTGTTCTCCTACTGCGAAATATGCCATCTTCATATTTGTTCGATTATTACGTTAGCACAGCATGAGCCCTTTTCAGCAAAGTGAGGCACTTAACACACAAGGTTTTGCTGAGCTTCAGAAAGTAGGCTATCAAGCTAGTTGATCCAAAGACAGTTTGGGTTTGCCATGCAAAACACAACACACAAGCGCAACCAGCTGGGACGAATCGGTGGTCCAATACAGGCTTCACACCTTGGTAACTCCTTTAGTCCCCGCAACGACTAAGTAGCTGCCTTTTGCAGGAGAACAACGTTTCCCGTAAAATGAAAACAAAAACAACCGCAGCAACTTCTCGCAGAGCGATATGCATCTTCAGGCATTCAGGCATTCTGTGGTGGAGCAAAAAATCGTTTTAAGGCGCACTGTCGCTAGCTGCAGATATATATATATATATATATATATATATATATGTATATATATAGCATGTCTCTGCCTGCAACTTGCTAACTGTTGGAGAAGGAAGTTTCCATGCAGTATCGTGAACGATTTCCCCTGCATTCAGTCGTATAATTTCACAAAAATGATGCCAGAAGCTGTTCTGCAGCTTCCGGCCCAGTTGTTGAACGTCACGCTGTTTCTGAAGCACTGTATATAAATGGCTGCAAAATGTGCTGATGTAATAAATCCAACTGAGGGGGAAGCTTTGTAATTACCTAAATAAGAGGCATATGGGTTTTGGATACCGCAAGAAACTAATTTAGGGACAATTTTGCCCGTCCATTCACTAATAACCTCTCTAACGGATCACACTAGCATTTTCGCTGAGCCGGATATCAAAGCTCCGCAGTTTATTCTGCCCGGCTCGAAAGTTCACCTTATTGCAACTAGCTGTGAATGCACACCATGAGGCCACCCGTGCACGCCAGTTCGCATAACTGTGGTTCACAGCCTGCGAGATCCTCAGAGCACCCAGCAAACTCTACATTGGTAGTAAGTACGTTATTTTGTTGGCATAGTGTGATTCTCCGCTGCTCAGCGTAGCCCTAAGTATTTTTGTCCTGTTTGCCCATTACACCCACGGAAAAGGACTGTAGACTTTCATTCCCGTGCCGTCTACTTTTTATTTTGGTCTGCCCATAGCCGCCAAATCCATCGAAACCTTCAGCAACACTATATTTGCTCTACCGCTAGCGACTAACTACAAATTATGGGCTAGGCTTTAGGGTTTTAAAGCTTACGGTTTAGGGTTTAGATTTAGGGTTTTAGGGCATTGGCGTTTAGGGCTTTTAGGGTTTAGGCTATAGGGTTAGGGCTTAGGGTTTTAGGGTATAGGGTTTTAGGGTTAGGGTTTTAGATTTTAGGGTTTTAGAGTACATTTAGGGTATACGGGTTTAGGGTTTAGGGATTAGGGTTTAGGACATAGGGTATTAGGATTTAAGGGTATAGGGTGTAGGGTTTAGGCTTTAGGGTTTTACGGTTTAGGTTTAGTGTCTTTGTACGAAATTTTCAGTAGGTGAAGAGCTTCTGTGCGGCGAAAATAGTTGCATTCGTCGAGTGCTCTGCAAAGCTGCGGAGCAGCAGCAGCAGTAGCAGCAATAGCAGCAGCTGCAGCACCATCGACAGCAGCAATAGCAACAGCAGCTTCAGCACTAGTAGCAGCTGCAGCAGCACCAGTAGCAGCAGCAATGGCAACAGCAACAGTAGCAGTAGCATCAGCACGAGTAACAGCAACAGAAGCTGCAGCGAATGCAGGGGTAGCTATGTATGCATTTGGATTTGCTACGATTGAATTCTATGCATATACATTATATATATGTACATAAATATATATATATATATGTACTTAAATATATTTATCTATATTAACTAAAAAATTATAGATGTATATATATATATATATATATATATATACATATTATGTACATTCATGTATATATATATAATATATATACATTATATATATAAGTATATTTGGATTTCTTACTATTACAGCCTTAGTACAAAACAACAACAATTTACAATAAAAAGACAAATTTAAGAAAAGCAATTTAACTTCCTTTTCGCTGAGAATGCCTCGACAGAAAACGCGAAAGACAAAAAAAAACCAACAAAAGCAATCGAAATCTGCACATGCAAGTAAAACGAATACCCGGGGAAAACAAACAAATAAATAAAAAGGACAAGCAACAAAAGAAGAGACAACGAAAAAGGAGACAATACGGGCGCAATATAGCGAGCAGAAGAAGACAAAGAAACAGTAACAGCTACGCAAGCAGCAGCAACGCCACCAGCAGCAACAGTTTGTGAGCAGCAAGAGCAGCATCAGCAGTGACGTGCTGTCTCTCTCTGTTTTGCTTTTGGTTATGTCTGCTGTAGTACTGCAGTAGTTAAATCCCTTTCACTCCGCAGCTGTCGCTGCTGCTGGTGTTTCCGCTGCTCTTCCTCCTGCTACTGCTCCGAACACGTTGTAGGGACATGTCTTTCTGTTTATTTCAGGTGTATAGGGAGGTGATTAAAGCCAAGTGTTTTTATAGGAAAGAAATAGCAGCTGTATAACTAAACAGCAATGCTTGCATACACGCGAACCACTGTACAAGAGCAGCAGCAGCAGCTGCTGCTGCTGCTGCTTCAGCACCTGCCAGAATGCACGCTCGCCTGTTTCGCTGTTGCTGCTGTATGTTGCTGCTGTGGCTGTTTGCTGCATTTGCTTGCTGCTGCTCCATGTTGCTGCCCCTCGTTGCTGCTGCCTGTTGCAACTGTTTGCTGCTGCTGTTTGGGTATACTTTCGTTTGTAGCGTTTTATTTGATGAGTATATACTATATAGACAAAATAAAAATAAATAAAAAATAAATATATATGCACATATTCATATATGGGTATAGATAATGTATATTATAATTGTGTTTTCGTTGTGCTCAAATGCGCACAAAGGCAGTAGGAAAAAAGGCAAAGGGGAGAGAAGACGAATAAAAAAAGAAGACAACAGCAGCAAAACAAAAATCAAGCAGCAGTACCACCAACAGAACGACAACAAGAAAAAGAAGAAATAGAGGAGGAGTTTGGAAGTAAAATTGTCTTTATTAAATGTTCCTTGTTTCTTCTTTCCTCCTCCTCTTGTAAACAACAACAACAGCAACAAAAACGACAAGAAAAAGAAGAATTGGATAGAGAAAAAGAGTGTTTAATATTTGTTTGGTGTTTCCGTCCGTCCATTGTCAGCGCTAAGAGTACGCCGCCTGGCAGGTTAGCTTTGAACATCCTCGCTAGATCGTCAGAGGGCAAGGGCTCCTGACTCAATGCCCAAGAGAACTCAGCTGCATACTGTACCGGGTCACCTCTCCGCCTAACATCTGCTAGTCGGGACACTATCACATCTCGCGAATTCCCGCAGAATCTAGTGAGCATTAGCTCCTTATCACAGTCCCAGTCCTTCAGTTCTGTACCCGAGTCCCGCAGGTGAAGCGAGTAGTCTAAGGCCTTCCCTACAACTTGTCTGCTTATTTCAGATCCCCGCCTACTGCTCGGCATCCCAGCTTCTCCTTACTCTATCTCGGATAATCGTAGGAACGCCCTCATGGTACGCCACGACTCAGAGTTTATGTTAACAACAGGTCTTCGTTGCTGACTTGTTAACAACAATCTCCTGTTCGGCAGTGTCGGAGTGGTGATTTGGGTTCGTCGGCTAGTCCGGGGGTCTCATGGTCTTAATAGTATAGTTACCCTCTTGTCTCCAGTAAGGCTATCGCTCGACTGGTGGGGTAGGGCTCTCTTCGTCATCTACCCCTAACTCGTTTTCCGAGTCGTATTCTGGTGTTTCTTTCTTCTCTTCAACCTGTCTCACCTCGGATCTGCTCGTTGTTTAGGCTCATGAGTGCCTCTGTCTCTCACGGCATGATTCCGATAACAAAAGGGACTAGTAATGTCAGCAGTCTCGGGTTCTAATATCCCGGAAGAACCCCCCAAATGTAGTGAACAGCTCTTATCCGCGGCTCCTTACAACGTGGTACCCTTTTACGCTTTTACTTAGGTGCACACTCTACAACTATCTCCAGACTCAGCGAACTCTCTCTAAAGAATCCTAAATTATCAAATAATAGGCCTTTAAGCCCATACTCAGTTATTCAATGTATCCCCAAATCAGAAAAGAAGGAAGTAACTCTCGTGACCACTTTCCGGGCGAGCGCCTGGGCGGCAGCGACAAACCACACAGCCAGCCACGGGCCTAGGGTCGCCGCCGAGGAGCATTAGCCTCAAGCCTTCTTTTTCAATCCAATTTTACTGGTTAAGTTTTTATTAAGGCCTTAGTTTCTACTCTTTTTGCTTAATAGGCCGAGAGGGCCAGAGGGCCGATTTCAGCACCATTGTAGTGCGGGTGCACTACAGGTAGTAGCTGCGGGTGGCTACACCGGAAGAACCACCGTAATTACTGACTTAGACGCCTTTTTATGTGTTCGACGATAGAGAACAAAAATATAATAACCGAACATTTAGTAGACATATGCATATGTACGCCGCCGACAGCAAAAACAGCGTACATCCTTTTCACTTAGAGGTGTAGACCGGGAAACTCCAGACCCACACGGAGTTGCTGCATAACCGAGGATTAATGAGCTACCGGGATGTTCGAAGGGAACGCATAAATTATACCGTATTCGTGAGGAGGTGTGGTCACACGGGGATTCCCCCACTTGTGACCCCAATGCACTTTAGGGGCCTACGGGGCCCACATGAATTTTGCCAACGGGAAACTGCTCAGTGATCAACGTGAGTGGTCGGTGAGTTGTTTTGGTGTGCGCAAGCAGCAACGTACGGCTTTCTGTTCAGTGGGCGTAGGGTGATACTTCCGACGCGACCTGATGCACGTTATCGCGTAAAAGACGGTGGGCAGGCCTCAGCAGGCGGTTGGTGAGGCGAATACCCCAGAAAAGGCATACACAACCGAGTAATCAGTGTATTTAGTTCTACGTATGGCGCGTCTTCTTGCTGTTTTTTTTTTCTGATGCCTGCTTGTCAATTACGCCCATGCCGCTCAAGAAAAAGGGTGCTATGGCAGAATTTGAGTTCCATCGCACTTCGCTCTTTTCCACGTGGATGCTAATTGCAGTAGTTCTAGACCTTTATGCGCTTTTAAGAGTTCGTTTTTCTGGACATGTTCTTTACACTGGAGATGAGTGTTGGGCCGCTTCTGCAAATTTAGTCGCTATGGCTGCTTTTGACCAGGCAGAATTCTCCACGCACGTGCAGTATTTCTTGCTAACACTTTATTCAGCGTGGGATTCGCTCCCTATGACGTAAGGTTGGATTCGGCTTTCAAGCGGTCTGGCTAGTTTAAGCCCTGAATTGAGATGACATAGAAGCCTCTCCATCCGCATCTGGGGGCAAATGAATGAGTGACACTCAGCCTCATTGCACAGAGCCACTTGCATATCGTCGACGTTCACTTGAAGTTCTCCAAACAGGCGAAGCTCACGCAGCTGATTGGCGGACTTTGCCCATAAGCAACGTAAAACCAGTCAATTGCCTATTTATGCTCAAGTAGTAGGACTGCCTGCACGGATAAATAGCTCAAGCTCGCAGGTAAGGTTTCACGATGGCATCACCTATCTGTGTAAGCTTACAAATACACACAGTCGACAACTGGCCTCGGGTTGCCGGATGTTTATGCGTTGTACAAAAGCTACAGGGGTAAATATCCCCAGCCTTGCCGTGGAGTGGTACTGATTGCTACATGGAAAACAACACAGTACGCCTTTTCTTAGACCGCCGCCCTAGAGGGTGTCAAAGGGCAAAGTAAGCGTGAACGGTGTTCGTTTAGACCCGTCGACTTGGGTTCGCTAATGTAGACTGAGGTATGGGGTGAACGGGATCGGCTCGTCAGCTGTGGGGCCTTACGGGCGGGATATTCTAACGAAGGTGCTGGAGAGGAGGGTTAGAACGGAGGGGCGTACGCCAGGAATGACGTACGGCCCTCCAGTCGCCACCAACTAGAACATGTGTTCTTCATTGGCCTCTCGCAGGGCAGGAGCAGATTTGTATCTGTCCGGAACTGTCAAACCTGTAGTTCGTAGCAATCTCCTTTCACTAGCTGTGTATTATAACGTGCATACGCCAAGCCATAGTGCGTGAATGAGTTCCCGCTCTGCCAAGGGTGCAAAATAACGGAGTGTGCGCTGGCGTCTTGTGGATAGTGGCAAGTATGGTATGGTGAAGAAGTCTATTTGACAGAAGAATGTTTTGCTGTGAGATGATCAGCATCAATCACAACCAAGCGTTTTGCGATTGGTACTAAGCTGGCTCTTGGCACTCTTTCCAACGGCTGAAACCTGTTCTGTCGGCCGATAAAAGCATTAGCAGTATTGGGGGGAAGATTAAGGGACCTGCATGCTTGAACATCCTTGGGTTGCCCAGTTGCTGCACGCCGGTCTAGGGCTGCTTCCGCAGCAGAGCATTTTCTGAAGTTGCGAATGCGCCATGCTTTTCCCAGGAAATATGTCCATTACAGCTACTGCGTCTGTCCGCCGCGATTATGTGTATTACAAGGTTGCAACACGTACGAGAGGAGACGTGGCTTAGCACCTGCATGCATGCAGATTTTTGTGCGTTGTAGTATGAGAAGTGGTAGGCGCCCGCTTTCCTTTGACTGTGCTCGTCTTTCGAATATACTGATAAACGATGCTTCGGCAGTGCTATATGGGTTTGCGAGAGAGGAGCCCGGCAATACAAACCACCTCATTGACTGTGTAGGGCAGTGTACTTGCGGCGGAGTACAGCGACTCCCGAGTGGTTTGCGCTAAGTGTTCAGTAGCATTGGAGATCAGGACGCCTAGGTAGGATGGTGGATGTTCTGCGGAAAACGGGAATTGCAAGGTGTGGGACGCAACCAACGGTATGGCCAGCACGAATCGTGCAAATTCGCGAGACGCTTGTGCAGGAGAAGGCCAGACTGGTAGGGGAGGCAGATGTTTCTCATCGGACGAGCTCATATGAGGTGCTTGCTTTTAGGGGTAAGTGCAACTTGCGAGTGTTTCATTATTATTTCGAGCTGTTTCTCTCGCGACTGCTTGTTCGCAGCGCCTGTCAATATTCATTATAGGCAGGCTCGCCACACGGCATATTGGCTGATTGCGCTTTTTGTATGGCTTGGGATTTTTTCAATTTTCGTCAGTCTTGTACCAAGAAAGGATTTGAAACGGATGGCGTATGGAGCCGACTGCATTTCCGTAGTTGCGGTGCTGAGCTTGACCCTTGTTCGTTTGGCTCGGTTGAAATGAGCTCCGTTGGCAGCTATGGGTAGACGCAGTATTTGGAGGAACGCAAAGGAGTCTGCATGCACGATCAGCGTGATGCTAGACAATTTTTGCGCCCGCATTTACGGTGATGATGAGGCGGAGCCTTCGTGGCCGTCGAGTTTGCGCGTGCTTTCCCCAGGCAGTACGTCGTTAGAGGGAAACTCATAATCTCGCCGCAGCTATACTTCTGCCACTTTCGAGGCTTCCCAATCTCACGCATGAAATCAGATGTGGCTGCTTGGGCTTGGGAGTTTCGGCTGTGCAGCCTGCTTTTTGGGGACGGAGTTTGATATTAGAATTGGTCTGATTTGAACGGTGAGCCAGTATATCTGCAGTTGAAATTTGTGGTTGGAGGCAGCGGACGAGTGTGCGGTGATTTGCGTCACCTGTCTAGTAGCGCTAAGGCACAGCTCCGTTATGTATAATGGTAGTTACGTTCAGGACGGTGAAGGAAAAAGGAAGGACAGCAACGAACAGCGTGCCCAGCACGAATTGTGCATTGCGCATTGCGCTTGAACGAACAATGCCGGAATTTGTAGCGGATTGTGTGCCCTCCGGGTAAACCAAATAGGGGGAGCTCGTTGCGCTGGAGTGTGTCTCGGGTTTGCCGAGTTTAGTTAGGCCATTGAACGTCCGGCGCAGGTGCAATTTATGTGTTTCACTGTTCTTCTTTTAAGCTTTGCGCCTCACGGCACAGTGGCTACAACACGCTAGCACAGTAGGCAGAGGCACGCCGGCAGCAGGGTCTTGGGCTGCGCTCGCGTGACATTTCCCTTCCTTCTTAATACCTTCCAATCCTTGCTGGTCCTTCACCAAGAAGCGAATCAACAAGCGTGCTCCATGCAGCCAGGTGCATCATTTTGTACTTGGTATTAACGTTGCGTCTGGTTCCTTTTCCCGTGCTGAAGTAAGCTCCGTTTGCCGACAAGAGTAAACGCAATATTTTGCGTGGATCTGGGGGGCCTGCAAGGTGACCTGCTTGCGTAAGCATTGTGGGGTTGCGCAGTTTGTTTGCGCAGGTCTGGGCTGGGTTTGATACGTTTGCCGCGTCTGAAACCAGCTTTGTTGGGTGGTAAGGGCTAATGCAGTAAATTGGCGAAGGATTGGCATTGGCGCATGCTTGGGCATGTGCACACGGGTCTACGGCTTCGGTGTGGCGAAGGCCTGTCTCTCGTTGCAGTCGCTAGTTTGCTCTGTCAGAGAGTACGCACGTAGAAGCAAGCTCCTCTGGTACGCTCTGTCAAGAGAATTGCTAAGTTTCGGACCGTCTGATGGCAGGCAGGCATATATACTCGAGAAGGGTGTGTGGGTACTGCGAAAACCAATGCCATGGATGTGATGGGGCAGTATATGTGCAGGGTAATGCGTTGTCGGAGGCGGCAGTTCCCATGCGATGGCTTGTGCCAAACACATGATAGCATTGGCGATCAGCCCGATTGTTTGTGATGGTATTTGTTCTGTGAAGGACGAAAAATTGCGAAGCGGGGGTGGTGAGGCGTCTTCCATGTAACGGAAATCCTTGTGGTCCCTTCACTTGAAAGGGAGTACTTAGAGCGCATTCGATTATTTTGATGTGGGAACATAGGCTTATCTGTTCTGGTTTGGGAGTGGGCGCCTTCATGACGTTCTTGTATGCGAACCTTGTGCTGAAAGGGTGTTGGTAGCGCCTTTCCAAAATCATGAAAGGCGAGCTTGAGTCACGAGCGTTGTGTATCTTCTTCATCTTGGAAATTCATAATTATCGTTGGTGGTGCCGAACAAAGACGATTTGACAAGATCTATCAACGCAGCCACCTCCATCGTCCCGATCCTGGTTTGAAGCTAGTGCTTGCTTTGCATGTTGTGGTTGAAATCAACTTTGTATGCCTATAGGAGTATATGCAGTGTTTGGGGGTGAATGTGTGCGCATCATTGGGCCGTGCACTTTGTCCGCGCAGGTCTGCGGCTACGGTGTGGCGACGGGTTTGCTAGCGTTGCAAACGCGCGTTGTTTTGAGCAGAGAGTATGCACATGATTAATAGCGGGCATTGCGGGAGCGAGCAGCACTTAACAATCAGAATAATTCGCATCATCTCTGAAGCAGGCAGACCAAATTTACGGTGCCACCTTCCGCGATCTTGGCTACGCTTGCGTTTGGGGCTCATCCGTAGCAGGAGTGCACGTGCACGTGGAGGCGTTTCGATTCGTTCAATTGCATTGTAAAAAAAAATACGAGTTCCTTATGGTTCAGTCGTGGCCTTTAATCTCTATTGGAAAGGGTTTTCCTGGCGCAAAATGCGTTTGTGGGGCAGTCTGACATTACAAACAGTTGCACTGGATTGGTGCAGTTAAGCTATTTTCTCCTTTGCGCAGATAACAGCTTAACTGAGGCATACGCAATTGGATAATGTGTCACCGTTGGTTGTCCGAGGTCGTCATCTCACGGCAGAGTGTCACACCGCCCCAACATTCTAGGCAGAGGCACAAGGGGAGCAGGCTCTTGGCCTGCACACGCATGATGTTTCTGCTACGTCTTCACAATTTTCGATTCTCCTTGGCTTTTCAAAAAGTAACAATTTGACAACGGCGCCCCACGTAACCAGGCGCATCGTTTCGCAGTTGGTACTAGGCTTGCGCTTGGTTCCCTTCCGCCTGTTGAAATGTCCTGGTTTTGTCGATGGGAGTTCACGCAGCATGTGGGGGGGTCCAAGAGGACCTGCATGCATGAGCATTGTGAAAATATTTAGTTTATTTGCGCGAGTTTGCTGGTTCGCTGTGGAGAAGACTCCGCTGCGAGTTCCTGCTGTTTTGTCCAGAAAGTGGGCACACGATATGCTGCCAGGGCTGTGGAGAGGCGAAACATCTAGCAACTGCAGCAGTGTGTAACACGCCTAACGCCCCACAAGCAAGTTCACTGATTGCGCAACTATGGCTAGTTCTTCGTTTCCGGATGTGTGATGGTATGCATGAATGATGCATGCAGAGTTGGGCGGTTGCTTTGCGAGGAGGGGTAGGAGGTCGCTCTGCTTATGCCGCGCTATAATTTGTTTTACACCAAAGCAGGGTGTTTAGATAAGCGGTGTCATTCTGCAAGACGTAGCCTGACATTACAAACGATGTAAATGAATTGGTGCTTCAGTGTATGCGTAACGCAATACGTGGCGGGAGGAAGCACTGACTTCGCTATGACTTCTTGTAAGCGTCTAGGAGTATGGATGGCCATCCTGGTTATGTATGGTGGAAGCTGTTTTGTGGTGCACGGGAATAGCGAAGCTTGGACAGCGAAGAAAGAGCGAGGCCAACACGGCCTCGCTCTTTCTTCGCTGTTGAGTGAGTGAAGCCGCATGCCGCTTGCACAAACGAACACCCAGCTTGTAGTTGATTGCGTAGCTGAAGGGTAACACAACAGAAGGTTTAGTCCGCAGTGCAGGCGCATTTTTCTCGTTTGACGAGATTAGTGAAACTACTTACTGTACGTTGTCTGATTGCGTCGTTTGTGTTGGTTGGGGCTAGCCAATTCCTGGCAGGGCGTCCGCAGTATCTTTCCATCAGTGTCCAACGCGGAGGTGAGGTGGCGCCCATTATTTCGCGTGCTCGACATATCTTCGTGGCCCTTAAAACTCTCGAGATTCGTTGTGCGCCCAGCAAGCAGCAATTCGACAATGGCGGGCCATCCAGCCACCTGCATCGTTTGCAGTTGGTATTAAGCTTTGTCTTAGTTCGCTTTGTTTGGGTGTAATTTCCTCGGTCTGGCGACAGGAGTGTACGCAGTATTTGGCGGAAAGCTGGAGCGCCTGGATATGTGAGCGTTGTCAGGCATTGTGGGCTGCGTGCGCGCGTCTAGGGGTGTGATACGGCTTTGCGATTGTCCGCTGCTTTCTCCAGAGAGTATGCCCCTAAATAGGTGGCAGTGGTTCGGAGAGGATAAGCATTCAGCAGATGGAATAGTTTGTACCACGTTCGAGGCGTCCAAAGCAATTAGATGTTCGTGACTCAGTGGTGGATATGTTTATTTTGAATTCAGTATGAGAGGAGGCAAGCGTGTTCACGTAGATAGATGCAGAGTTGTGCAACTCCTGTTATGGAGAAGAATGCTTCTGCTTTGGTTTAGCCGCGGTCTTTGCGGATTCTACTAGGGCATGGCCCTTCGATACTGAATGGGCGTTTGCAAGGTCGAGTCTGGCAATGCAGACGATGTGAGTGAATAGCTGAGGCAGTAACTGCGTAACGCAGCTTTGAGGCGGCGTAGCTGCTCAGTTGCACCCGGACAAAGCACCTCAAACTAAAGCAGTTATGTGTCCGTCTTCGGTTCCGCGTGTCCGACGGCATGCATGGGTGGGCGTTTACACGAATGCATGAAAGATCATGCAGTCGCAGTGTAAAGAGAGGCGCGCGATCGCATTGCTTTGGCCGCGCTGGGCGTTATGTGTGTCTTCCGGTGGTGTGGGCCGATACGCCATATGCCTTTGCAAAACAGAGTCTGGCATTGCAAAGGATGTCACTGGATTGGCAAGGCAGTAAATGCCCACCTCAATACTTGGTTGGAGGAAGCAACAACTACACTGCGATTTGTGGCAAGGGTTAAGTAGAAGCATTGATGGCCAGGCTTGTTAAGTCTGTTGGAAGTCGTTCTGCAGAGGACAGGCGCGACGAAACTCGCCCACAGAGGACAGCGAGAAGCCGACACCATTTGTGTGAATCCGCATGGCTTTCGCACAGAAGAAAGCGGATCCTGTAGCCCACTGTCCCGCTGTTGGAAGCGCTGCTGTGTACACCGGGATCCACGACAAAGTTCGCTACACTACTGTGGGACCCTTGGAGAGAAGACGATGAAGAGTGGATCAGATCCACTCAATCCAACCTGGGTGACAGTCAGCAGCAAAACCCTAAACCCTAAACCATTGAAGCAGGAAAACGAAAAATTCGACAAGCTGATAAAGGTGATGCAGTTGTGATACTTCAACGCGTTAACACGCCGGCGGTGTCACGCCCCACCTTGGAGGCCTCTTTCCAGCGAGTCGCGCTGCAGTGCGAGAGGGCCTGAGATGAATTGACAGCATATTGGGGTTGCGTGCACATTGATTGGAGTACATTTGAAGTGCAGGAGGCCTGTGCTGGCGAGCAGACGCCTAGAGAGGCAGCAGTGCACGCGGCGACAGCG
>NW_013547318.1:0-26529 GCF_000499425.1 Eimeria acervulina
CCTGCACCCGACGCACCTCCTCTTCCTAAAGATCTCCACGCAGCCCTTCAGGGCAGAATATAGTCTATCCCAGTAAACAACGCCCAGTAACCACAACATACATATTCCGACCCACGCCTCAAACCCGCCACTTCACCACTGGAATACCGAAAGACGTCGGATCATCAATTTTGCAAAGGACAATTGGCGGCAGAGTGAGTGACGGCGCCGTCGTCAACGCAGGTGGGCAGCCACGCTCACACTACGAGCCTCTGCAGCTATAAGAAAAATGGTTGTTACGAACATCCCAGAAGCTAGCGTCAACGGGCTCCCAGAAGCTAGCGTCAACGGGCAAAGGCGAATACGCAGGTAGTACCCCCGCGCACGAAATGCTGAATCCGCACGCCATGGCAATCAACGCTGCCAACCGAATGCGCCACGCCCCCCCCAACCTCCCAGCACAATCTGCAAGTGCAGGATGCCCGGCTCTGCGCGCGCCATAGAGAAGCAATTTGATGATCTAACAACACTGAACATTTAGGGGACTAGAAAAACGGACACAACTGCGGTCCGAATAACAGAGGAGCCAAACTGCAAAGAGCGAAACCGTGGTGGCGCGTGCACCGTCTGCACACGAAACGAACGTCAATATCACGCGCCTTTCATTATTGGTTCATTTCATTATTGGTTCATGCCGCACTCCAATACATGTAGATCGGCGGCTGTCTCGCCAGACCGATGAGGCTTGGCATTTACGGTCGAGATACTTCGCATGGAAGAAGCGGACCTTCTGCGGGTCAGGCTTGCCTGTAAGCATGCACTTGGCATACGTTTGAAGACAAAAGAAACAATGGATAAACATGTGGGGAAACGCCACACCTGGCCTCAACCTCTGTGAGTTTCTGCCAGCGCAGTTAGCAGCTGAGCAATTGCATAACTCATCATCGCACAGTAGAGAAAGCTGGTTGTTTGTCAAAACCAACAAAGTCCGCAAATGATTTAGCTGACTGAACTGAGACCAAAACACAGGACAGCGAACCATTCAATGTCACTTGGAGCAAATCGTCAAGGCCCGACCTCCCCATTCTATGTGGGTTGGCCATTTATTGCGGCACTCAATGCTGCGGGATCCACGGGTGTGTAAAGGTTGCATCTCAGGGAGACCGCCTTCACCAGAACCAGAACCTCTGTAGCCTGGGCTTCGTCACATCGAGTCTGGATTGCATCGAGTTTTGCGCTCCCAGTAGACTTCAACTGTGAGAAAACTGGCCCCTAACCAAGGCGCGCAGCAAAGTCCGATTCGAAGTCGATATTCACTCAATGCTTGCAGTGGTGTGTTGTGGAGGGCAGCACAGTGCAGAGCTTCTCTGCTGCTAGTAACCAAGCAGTGCGTTCGCCGATGCGTGCATGTGGCTGCGCACGCAATGCGGAAGCATACCTTACTTTGCATAAAACATCTATGCAAAGAAGTAGCCCCGACCAGTGCCAGCAAAATCAAGAAGCCCTTGCAAGAGGCGTTGACTTTTACACTGTTGCATTACGTTCGGCCGAAATATCACGCACTTGTGGGAAATAATGGATTACTTGGAATAGGATCGTCATTGCTTCGAGCCTACTCAGGTCTGTCATCAATGGCGCAATACCATGTGCGGGGAATACCCATTCTGAACGTTAAATAAATCTCGTCTAGATAGATACAGCTGATTTATCGCTCGCCGCCCCAGCGGCACTCAACCATATGCAGATTAGCCAGGGCCGAAACTGCCCGTGAAAATGCATACGCTTTGTACCCGTGTTGGGAAAGTTGAAAAGCGAGTGCACCACCAGGTTCAACGCACACAGCCATCGAAGATAGTAAGCCTCAGCATGCAACTAAAGCTTCTCCATGATGTCACAAGTAGATGCGCTATAATAGTGTTCCGATAGCTGCCTGTTTACAATAACAATCCGCTGAGTGTGATTGTCGCCCTTCGACAGCAACGAGTTCGTTCGCTGGTTCCTCGCCAGTAGCCAAGGCCGTGCCGACGGTTATCAGCAGGCAAAAATTACAGGGGCAACATCGTTAAACATTGGATATACGCATGCGATAACTGCAAGCAATCTTGCAATTAGGAGCATGGCCAGGCTTTCGTTCGCTACTCCAACAATGATACACCCGTCAGACCTCCGCGCACTTGCTTCTTCTGCAGGCGAAGTGGTGATTTGTGTAGGACATAAAGCTCCGACGACAAAAAAACCATGCTGCGGCGCAAAAACATTCAAAAATCACTGTTAAGCGTACTCTCTTTGTCATTTGGTTCACACTGTCGTGCATAGGCATTGCTATACAGAACGCGCCCCTTTGGAGTAGTAGCGTAGAAGTCGGCAGGAGAGACGTACCAGCTGTATGGACAACTGGCATCTAGCAGTCTGTTTCAAGCACGGTATCAATGAAGCAGTTGGGTGAAGGCGTCATAACCCATATGCTCGGCAGTGTTAGACACAAAAATACCTACGCCTCAAGCGCTGACGCTTGTTAGTAGTGCGGCAGTGCTGACTCTGTAGCATCGTCCCCAGGCGTGCAGAACTACGTAGGAATAGCATTTTATAACCAACTAAGATTCGCCTTGCTGAAGCAAGTCTGTTTCAAATGGCCAGACAAAATCTTCATACGACCGCAGTCCAACAGTACCTGTATGCACGCCTTTCACTCAACACTGTATCAAAGACATTTCGTGAGGCCTAATCCGCATTAGGCCCTCAGATTTGTTCAAGTTGCCCGTCGACAGTACGCAAGCACTTGTGCATTTCCGAGCGAAGCTAAGCAGAAGGCGAGGCTTCAGCGTACGCGCTGTCATTGGTGTATTTTTCACGTACAGGGAACCAGACACAACTACGATTGCACGCAGCAAATAAACAAAAAAAACAGCTCCAGCTATTCAGACGGTTAAAACGTTCCCCACGCATGAGCTGCTACACACTTCCTGCAGGTGAGCACTGGAACGCGCGGCATCTCCAGCTGTCCGCCCCTACCCATTGCTGGTCCATAATAAAAACTTGCCTTGCCAGAAACTCCTCCATAGTCAGTAAGTCGTGGCGCGTAACGACAAATAAAAGGACGATGCCTCCAGATGAGCCAAATTGTGCTGCTGGTTTTCGCTGAGGTCAAACTGGGGACAAGCTAGCAACAAATACACTCACAGCGATCCTCCATATTAGGAAAGACTGCCAAGCTTAGCAAAACTAAAGCGACCCCGAACCTGCATCAATATCTTCACTGATCACCTACCCACTGGCACCCACAACAAGCTTCAACACTGCAGATCTGATGAGCACTATGTTTCCAGACGTCACATAGCAGATTTTGCAAGGGAAATATGATATGTGGTGCCTTCCAACATGGGACAACTGCTTCAACGGACCAAGCGGCAGTGCAGTATGCACAGTTTTCGCAATTCTCACTTAACAAATCGTAAGACCTTCCGTGCTATGGGGAAGCGAGGGCTTAGTCCACTACGGTTGGATTCTTCGCAACATGGGGTAGACTAAAAGTATTTAGCGTTGCGTGCCGGGAAAACATTGTTTGTCCGCATGGGCTAGGCAGGCAGGGCCCACCAGACCTACCGACTTACAGCATCCTGCGGCAACGCAACACAATAGAGAAAGCATTTTTTCAGCAGGTTTCCTCCTGGAGTAGCCTGCCGGTTACTAAAGCAATGCGGAAGACAAGATACTTCAAAATCGGCACAGAACCTTACTATCTGCAAATTCGTCGGAAATACTGCCTGCGTGCAGCACTGTTACGTACAAACGCCATATATCTCGCGGCTATATGCAGCCCTTTCGGGGTGGAGGACGGCTAAATCACCTGTTGTGGAACCTACCACCTGACAGTTATAGTGGAGTACCGCCAACTGGCTGAAAGGTAGCCTGCAGAGGCTGTGCTGAGCACTCGTCACCACTTTCTCCAGATAAGTAGACCCGTAAGCGGCAAGTAACTTGTGGTTCCACACCTGCCCAGCAAGCCTGCAATGCGCCCTCAGCTCATCCACATTACACACGACATGCACTCCTCCACCAGATGGAGCTACCTGCTGGATGAACAACTGTGCTTCTCTCCTTGCGCAAAGTACAGGAGGCCCATAAAGATAAAATTCCCCACCCTCTCTTAAAGCAGTTGAAGGCGCCAAATCCGTTGGCGTGCGCCTGCCATGCATAGCTACTGGCTGCTCGAAAGCCCCATATTTTGGCACTTTTCTCACTCACGTCTCAGTTAATCAGCCACCTACTGTGCTTCTCGTATGCCTTTGAGCAAGCAACGAACCTCACGTGATGAACGAAATGGTTCGATGGAACAACGAATCTGCAAGAAAAGCTGTCTTTCTAGGCAATAATCTCCACGTCCCCGTGTAAAGGTTAACAAGACCCTTCCTCACGTACTTCCTGTTCATGGTTAAGCTTTGTATGGGCCAGCACCCATTCAGTGTTCCAGCATACTGTGTAGGCGTCCCCTGCCTTCCAGTACTACACTTGGAGTGCTGGTACCCGCTACTTTGACATGCGCTGCCCTTTACCGTACGCAGTTGTACTGAGCTCATGGCGTACTGGCTTGAGTTGAATGCAACCAAAGAAGACCTCAACGCTGCCTACCACTGTGGGAGCAGGTAGCAGCTGCTCACCCCTACAATAATACTGCAACCATTCTGGAGCCCTCCTACCAGGCTTCCTAAGCCTGAAACCACTTTTCCAGTGTCAGCCCACCACCGCCCAGGATCGGGCAAACACTGCGCCGTTGTGAGCAATCTTCTACTTACTGGCTGGCACTCAATGCAAACTGCTCACGTATGCAGGGGGCTATGAGGGAGATGCACGGCTACAATTTAGCATGGACAGCTTGTAGAAGTCAACGTCTGCAACCCGCTTATGTGATAGTGTACTGACGCATGCCCTTTTTTGAATATTTACAAGTGATGAAAACTAGACACCGACGACACCGAAATGGTAGAGACGCATACCTCGCTTGAGGAAACTTTCCTATTCATCTACAGATTCTAGGTGGGCTACGTGAAGCCGCACACCGACGCCAGTCGTGACTGCGCATCTACAACAAGGCGGAATCGGCTTCGCGCCTTCACCCCTTAAGCATGGAGTTTGGTGGGGCTGCCTTGGCCACCATGAGTTTCCCCGGCATTTAGGACCAGTTGACGGCAACCATCCGGCTGCGCTGACACTATCTAAGGCAATTAAAGATTCTCTAGCGTGGAGGCCCTCTATTACATACGAAGCATAGCTTACCATCATCGTTTTCAGGTCGTTAGCAAGCAGCCTCAGACAAGTAGCAAGACTCGGGACTACTTAAGGACAATACTACTCACAGGCTTTCCGCACAGCAATCTTAAGCTTAAGATGCTTCAGGGAATACCCAGTGTCAGAAGAGCCGATGAAACATGTACTATTTGGACGGAAAGACGTAACCCGTGATAATTTGCCGCTGACGGTGAGTCAGAGCTGCTTCACAGCGCCTAGAAAAGTGCTACAAATTGGACTATTGAACTCTCACAATCTGCGGACGTATTGAATGCCAGTGTTTGTGTTGATCGGATGCGTTGGAAACAAGCGCTAGGCCACACTCACCTGGATGATCGTTCGGCAACACACTCACATCCTGCGATGAAGACGGCGGAGCCTCTTCATTTGCCCTGAAAGCAAGGCCGACCGCCCGTCTATCCGAAGAGGGCCGGGAGCCTCATTTCTTATGCTCCTCCATGACGAAAGCGGTCCGATCCAGAATATGACGCAGAGCATCGCGGTGGAGTGCGCTGTGAAAAACGTTTTCTTGTACTCACGGTGGTCGGCGTGAAAGAAAGCAAAACTATTTCCTGCACTGTAGCACCAAGCCCTTTGCCCGCAAAAAGGATGTGGAGCATACCGCTGCGTCGGAACTTCTTCGCGTTACTGGATGCGATGAACAAGTAACGCCCAGCGCGAGTATTCAAGCTTGTGGCCCGAACAAGTACCAAGGCTCTGCAGGAAACCGCATTCCTGGGACCTCACGCCCTTCTTCAGCAGCTCCCGTCGTGAATTTACAAATATTCCTAGCCAAAGCAGGCATTCACACGTGGAAACAAACTTTTGAAAGTACGAATAGGACAAATATTTGTTGTGTGCGAGCTTGAATGGACTTGGCAGACTCACGATATAAATAGGTATACTGCTCAAGCACATGTATACTAAAACAGTAAATGATATTTCTGGTTCTTGAGGTATTCTTTCATGAATGAAATTCATATTGTTTTGGGGAAAGGTGCATGAATGCAGCATCTCAAAAAGAAAAAGCCAAGAGGTAAAAGGAAATAGCAAGACCATGGCTGTACTGCACGCACAAGCTGCGTTGTTTTGCCTGAGGCGACGAATTCTTCCCATTTGCTGTCCAACGCAAAAACCTGCAGCGAGCACCATGGCCGACCGCATACCACTTTGGAAAATGCTGGAGAACGACGAACTCCTGTGAAAAAGAATCGTGTGTCCTTCGCCATACTCGCTGCAACAGGCACCCTCTGTGGGCAGCAAATATGTGGGCAAGACAGCACGTAGAACTAGTTTTTCTTCGCCTTGTACCGGCACAAAAGGAAGCCAAAGCCTTTATCGCTGAGCCGGTGCTGTCATTTTGCATTAAAACAGGCAAAATGATGTACAGAATTGCAACAACGCGTAGGGCTTCACTATGGGTGTGTCTTCGGCAGAATCCCTGGCTATGAATCCCCGAATATCCCCATTTCGACTCACCCACGACTGTATGGAAAGAAGCAATACGGAAAACATGTTGTGTGGCAATGCGCACTTAATTGCCACTCTCCTTCGTGCGCATACGAAGCTAAGTACCGCGGTCGAAGAAGGGACGGCAGGAGATTTGTTCCTGTATCTTTAAATGTCGAATGGCTCGTAATGTACTAAGTTGCATCCGTAGATTCTGAAGGAAAGCAGGACTCACCATCCACTGGGGAAAAAACCGGCACACAGTCCACGCCGTTATCAATTTGCAGCCAACGTAGGTTTGATGTAAATGAACAACACCTACGTTGCATATGGTTGAAGAAAATTCTAGAACGCACTCTCTGCGCAGCGGTAATAACTTGTAGGCGTTAAGTGCAGACGAGTGCGCAGTCGATTCGCGTAGATCTCTTCTAGTGCCTCCGAAAGCGTGGTACGATGGGAACCTCACTGGCTGGTCACATCAGCCGAAGCCGAGAAGAATCAAGTAAAGGGGCCCACTCAGGTGAAGCACTGAAGCTGTCTCCGAAAGTAGGACAATCCCCGTGACCTACTATCTAGAGCGCAAGACGCACTAGACACTCGCAAGCAAAATACATGTTTTTGCAGTGTAAAGGTCTCAAATCCTTACTCTGTGTAGTTCTACGCAGCAGCCTGGTGGGATCGGCAGTGGTCTGCCTCTTGCACAACGCACATGCTTCATCTTTAAACGCAATAGGACCGTTAGCCCTCCATGCAAAATGAACTTTAGTTGAGCAGCACGCGGCACCGTGGTTTAGATATTTGCAAAGAACAATAATGCCTCTAGTTGCCGGCAGGAACCCTGCGCCACCAAGGGAATGACAAAATGCCATATTCCATCCCTAGAACATGCCAATAAAAGTCTCCTTCATCGGGCGCTTCCCCTCACTTGCTGAAAATACGGAGCCAAGTTCTGACTTGTACAGTGCAGTGAGCGTTGAGGGTGCTGATCGTGCATTCAAGTGAATCCCGCTGGCTGGTCTCCTTGTGGAGGCACGGGGCAGGCACATCACGTACATCCTGATAAGCCGCTTCTACTCGAGCGCTGCAAAGGTGACTCATCCTCCTTAAAACATGAGAGCCAATGCAGCGGCCGCACCTCCCAAATTTCATACGTCGGCTTACTCTCTAGTGAGCAATCCGGGATTCGTTCTGCACCTCAAGTTTTGCTAGGACTGCGGATAATCGTCAATAACTAGTATTCAGGTGGTCTATGAATTGTTCGTTTGCCTGTTCCAGACGTACTGCCTGGCAATGGAGAAAGCACGTGCTCCTAGCAGGGCCTCATCCCTGGCAGCCGACAGCGGTCCCAGACAAGGGCGCTTCGGAAAAGAACAGAAAAAGGACGAATCCTGCAGACTAGTTGTTGCGCTCACCAACTACATTGATTGCAGCCGACGAGCAAAAAGGATGAAACAAAAAGACGTTAGAAACGCTCACTTTCATAGTACCGATAAGGGTTAATTATCCTCGCTTGGCAACTGCGGCGGCAAAACAGGCCACCACTACGCGTGCCGCAGGAGGCAGAAGCATCAGTTTGGTTGCGTTGTACCAGCGCGCTCTACGTCTCAGAGAACGACCGCATGCTGCCACGGTTTGACGCTCACTACCTAGCGTGCACGCATTCCTCTAATACCCTCACTTTTTTTCACACACGAGCGCTAGTCCCAGCGGAGATGAGATCTGCAATGGCTAGAACAAAAACAGAGGCAGAGTCAGTCCTACGCAAGACTCACTGCCTGGGGTCACCACACAACCTTCTCGAGTGCCTATCATCGATGCAGTCAAACGAGATGCAGGCGATGCACTTCTAGGCAGAAAACCTACCCTAGGCAGCTTACAAGCTAGTGTTGGGCAGGCAAAAAATCACAGAGTATGTCCCAGTCAGCGTGCCTTAATAAGCACTCACTACTCCTGCGTGAGCTGCATGGTGTGCGACAGACAGATCGGCTCAAGCCTACGTGTATGCAAGCGCACATCCTAGGAAGGGCATCAAGAACCGTCTTAGTTGCAATGCAAATAAAGCACTGGACATAGCAACGTAGTTTTCATGTAGTCACGCTGCATGCACAATGCTGCCAGCTGTAATGCCCGTTGGAAAATCTGGCCACCAACATAAGGAGGACCCACATCGGGAGGAAATCGTGCTGAAAAAACTCACCATCTAAATAACAACCAGGAACATTCCCGGGCATAATAACAATTTCGCGGTGCATATCGGCCCACGCACGGGACGTACGGGCAGCTACGATAGGAGGTTCGGGCAACTTGCCGGCTTAACAGCAGTGAAGTTTCTCATGGACCGCTGGGGTGCAAAGAGACGCAGAGGCCCCTTAAGATATCACAGTATGAGCCACTTGAATATTCCTGTTGGCTGCCAGGGGAGAGTGTAAGGAAACGGTAAACTAAAGCAGCTTACGTGCTGCATGCTCGTAAGAAATAACTTGCTGCCACATCGCTGATAAGCACAGCCGCGCTTTCAAGCCACTTCAATCGTCCATCGCTTGAAGAGCGCATTACTAGTCTCTTACCATCTGCCAGAACGTGGAATCCCACAGGAATGCCACCCCGCTTCGCGAAACACAATAGCGTCGGAACTGAAGAAATACGCGGCAATGTATTTCCGTCCATACATACTGACTGCATGGTACAGGAGGGGTGGTGCAGAGTTCTACATTTGTGAAGACAACTGCCCGGGGGACCTATCTGGGAAGAACCAGTGTGGTGGAGCTGTCAACCTCTTGATGACTGAGACGCCACCATTTTGAGTACGTGCGATCGACACCTCGGGGCAATAATGTCTTACCCGTTGAAACCTTGGCAAGGAACAGCCACTAGTATTTTACAATGCGTCAATACTAAGGTTAGGGCTGAGCGCCGCGTCTACAATCGCTCACGTCCTGGACCCACGAGTTGGCATCCTGAGAAGCGCATCCCGTCTGGGGTTCAATCCTAATGCGTTTGTTGTTTGACAGGTAAGTTGCATTCCCATCCAAGGTCCATGTATACGCGCCTTGACAAGTGATGAGTATGCATGTCACGAGGCGAAACCTATTGAGCGCTTAAAGTCAGCGGGTAGCCCAGTGACTGAGTTAAACAGTTGGAGCAATGAAGGCGTACTAGCTAAGTGTTAATCAGACAAGTGAAGACAAAGCATCGGCAGGAAGCTTGGAAACAAAACAATGGCAGGAAATTCGATTCTGGAACAAGCCGTGGACTCGGCCTTTCCTGTGCTGAGCCACGGGATATCTGCCCTTACTTCCTGCCCGGGTAATTATCCGGGAAAAGCACGATTGTGGTTGACCTATCAACTCTCTTCGAAGGGACTAAACAAGCCAGAAGTATGAGCAACTGTGATCGAAATAACGAGGGGGACTAGTTTCAACAAGACTGAGCAGCATGCTGGCACGTGCCACGAAACCCACTGGGATTTGCAAGGCACAAGCTCACTTCCTCCTAAGGGCAGATGCTTGCTCACGTTGCACTAGAAAGATGCCGTATGCTCGCCTCTTCCACTTCTTTTCGTGAACTCCTTCAATGTCCACATGGGGCCATGGCCAAGGCTATGCTCGTGCGGGGAGTGTTGTGTTGCTCACTGTCTGCGCATTGGCGAGACAGGAAGCCGAATGCCTCTAAAGAGCAGCGCGACCGGCGTGCAGATTTTTGCGAAAAAGCCAAGGCTGAAAGTGATTAAATATATGCACACTATCTGCAAGGCGACGCGTTTCGCAACAACGGGTGAAAAACCTTAAACCACTCTCTTGAGCACGACGCGGGGGATTTGTTCGCTGTCATCTACGCCTTTGTTACCATAGAAAACCATATCAGCGTTATTGTTCGACTACTTTTCAAACCTGTAATGATGCTTGCACACCGGGGGAAGCGGGGACAACGGTCCTTTCAAACTCACCCCCTATTTGTAGAGCGGGGGGCAAGGGGAGGAGGAGAATTCACGGTTTCTGCATGCAAGGTCCAGAAGGTGGAGGGGGTTGTTCCTGTGTGATGAGCATACTAGCTGATGCAGCAAGCACACACTTCGAGAAAAGGCGGTGTGTGGATGCATTATCAGCCCAAGAGACATGCATAGTGTAAGCCAAGAAACAAAGAAGTGAAGAGCAATGCCTCCGTATGCAATCCGAAGAAACGAGGCCCTAGCCAAGTCGCCAGAGCCAGCTGCAACCCCAGTAAGTTGGAAAGAGTCGTCTCGGCAACGAATTATCAAGCGTACCATCTAGTTCAGACACCGAATACTTCAAAGAGGCGGCCAGAATGCGTGTCCTAGTCAGCACTGTATTGCACGAATCACCGTGAATATACTTGGGGGCATATAGCTCTCAGGCGGCTGACTTTCTGGAAATTATCAGTCGCGCCACACTCGTGCCGCATAGGGTCGATCGCGCTACAGCCAAGATCTGCACGCCTCAAAGCAGAAGACCGCCACAGAAGATCTCCGTGAAATGCTTACAGTCCTATTGACTGGGTGCGTGCGTATACGGGGGCACAATCGTACTCGCTGCAGAGAAAAAATTTACGGACTCCAGTGGAGAGGTACCTACATGAAGAATATTCGCAAACAACTGGCAAATTATCCTAAAGCTCTGACAACACAGGTGGTTATTTGGCTTACGGCCTTCACGTGAAGGGCGGAAAACGTACAAAATGGCACTTAGCCAACGTTTCACAACCACGCGCATCCTAACAAGGGGCGGCAAAAATCCCACCCTGCAGAGCGAACATGCGCAACTAGCAGGTGGGATGCAAATGCGGAACGGACCAACTGACAGGACAAGCTAACTGTCAGAACATGCCTTGGTAAGCACTGCTGAGCCGTCTAAATTTTCGTGGACTGTTCTACTTCTATGTGCACAGGGCGCTTCACTTCGCAGTGTAAAATTAACTCGTCTAGAGACTCTTCGCTGCTACAAGCTAGGGAAGCAGCTGCTTACTGGCTGGAGAAGTACCTCTCCCATATGATGCGGCAGCTCCCAAGTGGCCCGGCCGCTAGTGGCGCTGCCGTACGTAGGTTTCTTAATAAAGACAGTTCACTATGTGGTCCTAGGGTTGCTGACGCTCTTTTGTGCGCTCACACGCTACGGCCGACAGGTAGAGTATGAGAGGCAGCGTCAGCCTAGAGAGTGGTCTGTATGGTTGGGCGAGTAGTCATGCGTGCGCAGAAGATAAGCAGTCGCAAGTAACACAGTTGCCAAGTGTTGAGCATTCAACCCACAAGAAAGTCCAAAGGTAACTCACAGCCTGACATAACCAGTGCCGACAAAGATATGAAGAGGTTGGCGACTGGAAGAAGGGTTGCAGGGGTTGCAATGGTGCAGGGGGGTAAGCGCCTAAAGATAGAGCTCACAAAAATGTTTCTGCTGTTACCGACTCACAAACGTCTGGAAAAAAATCCGAGTCCAGCAAAGTACACATCACCGAGGCGGGGACATGTTCGCGGATAATCAGAGGTACCATATCGCTGAGGTGGAGCGTGTTTATGATAAAGGATGCATGGAAACTGTTGATGACGAGGGGGCAGCAGGTGCTGAGTAGCTGTTGGAACTCAACACGGGCCAGCCGTGAGCTTACTGGCTGAAGAAGTAAATGCGCCATTGCGGCGAAGTAATGGTACGTACAAAAGTGGAATTTTCTAATATAGTGATTGCAGGGGGACACAGTTAGTGGAGCAGACCAGAAAAAGCGAAATGATGCCATTTTTTTCTGAAGAAGCCCAAATGACGCTGAAGGGACGATGCAGGGGAGTTGGCTAGAGCTAAGGGAGCCTGCAGATTTGTGGGGATGGAGTGTTACCTCTACTCACGACCTCCTTGCTGTATCTACTGAAGTCCTGCACAGCAGCACAGCAGCAACCTGCCACAAGTAATAAGTTGAATATCTGGCATTTTGACAACGGAAATGGTAGCGAATAGACAAAGTACTGATTCTGCCTGCAGCTTAGTTGCAAAGAACCCAATCCTAGTATTGACTCACTGTCATGCAGAAGGTCCAGTTCCTGCACGGCATTCAACATCAAGCCTAAAAGGAATGCACCTTCCTCCCCTACAAAAGATATACGCCCTCTGCAGGTGAGCTCATTGCTTGCCAATGTTCTACGCTCGTGCACTTCTGGCGACGCCCTTACCGTCTATATCCGATGCACACTGGCCCATTGTCTTCTCATTACAAGCATATGTGCAGCAATGCATCTTCTGGTTCCACTGAATACGGTGGTGTGTGGCATTGCTCCTGCGTTCAAATGAACCTGGTATAGATCGGGTTGGCGTCTTGCTTCGTATAGCCCACGCAGGTACAGCTGAACAAACAATTTCCCCGCTATTTCTGAGCTTAGAGTAGAGTTACAAATCGGCCGTCTAAGTCCAAAGTTTCGTAGGAGCTCCTGCACTTACAGGTGTCTTCGTCTATTGGGGCCGTGTCTGCATCAAAAACAGCAACAGGCATAAACCATAACATGAGAAAATGCTTGGCAGCAGTAGTTCGTGCAACTATATGGCCCTGCCTCTTTCAGGTGTCCACTCCAATCCTCCGGCGTGCGTCAGCAAACGGCACGGTTAGAACCTACAGTGTGTTCAGAGAGGCGGCAACCCGGGTTGAAATAGCACAGTGCAAAGCACAATAGCCCCCATTGAATCTCGGGATAGCTTAAGTGTTAGAGATATTGACGAAGTGGGTGCATGCAGTGACAGTTTGATGCGTGGCCAACGTACCGGCGGTTTGGGCGAAGCGCGTCTGATGCAAGCTCAGCAGAAGCGTCATTATGGCAAGAAGCCCAACGCTAGGAGTCATAACCATACTGGCCAACGCCAAGTTCTGGAGGATCTGCTTGATGAAAGTAACGGGTGAGAGCGCCTAGCTACCCCATGGAGTTTGGAGGGTATCGGCAGGTCAATTCAGTCCGATGGGAAGAAAGTAGTAGCAGGAGTGCTTAGTAGAACGGTAGGCCAGGAAGCCTACAATATACTCAGATTCAACAAATAAATCAATCTCTAGAGGGGCCTACAATAAATAGTACGTTCATAGGAAATGGCTTGTGCCCGATACTAACGAAACATGCTATTGGGGCTAGATCCCGTGCATAACGCGGCGGGCATATGGGCTCAAGAGGCGAACTCAATTCATCTAGAGATATTCTAACAATCTGAAATCATGTGTTCGTATATTTAAGTGTTTCCACCGAGCTTTGTAGCTGAGTCGGACTCCGCACCGCCCATCGGGATCTGCAGTGGGCACAGACTACAGCAGGGGCACAACAAAGTTAGTTTCATTGGAGTAAGAAGCGCCTAAACCACTACCAAAACTCACACGTGAACTTGAAATGCCTATGGTGTGTGAGCTACAGTAGTACGGCAACGATTTCAAGCATGAAGCGGGGTGCCGCCGACGAATCACTACGGCCGCTAGGAGTGAAGACGTTACTGAGGCATCCTCACATGAATACTGATGATGATAGTTAAGATGGGCTACTACAATGCTTTCCTTCGTGTTCTCACATCCACCCACGAGCGGCTTGGCTCTAGCATAGTCCGCCTAAAGTTGGGAAGTGGGTTTCTACTTTCGTGCAGTCCCGCTGTAAGGGCCAACTGAGCCTTTAACAACTGCTTACAGTGGTAGCGCATGATAGGGGCTTGGCTGTGCGCCCGTTTGGGGTTCCCTTGAAGCACTTCCTGGCAAATTGGGTTGCAGCCCGTCAATGGCCGCCTTCTTACCAGGCCTACGCCCTTGGGCCACTGCGCCCAGGATACCTGAGACTGGGAAGCATCTCAGCTGCTCTGGGGAGCCCATATCTTAAGGCTTTGACTCGGTTGCTCGCGACTGTTCTCACTATTAAGGGCGAAGGCCGTCGCTGCATGTGGTAGGCTTGCATGGTTCTGGGGCAGCTGCGAAGAGCTAACATCGCCAGCACAGTTGGCCGGCCTGGTATATTGCATTGGTTGGTTTCGAATACGCCATTGGAAACGAAATATCTAGATATTCCGTCCAAAATCTTTGACGAAGTTCGAGCCCTTCTCTCCCACTGCAAGATGGAAATTCGGCAAGATCTGCCTCCCCGTGGAAGAACGGCGAACGGCTGGGCGCCTCGTCGTATTGGGACAAGCGCCGAATCTTTACTCCATCCAACGTGAAGTGGATTTACAACAAAAATAACTCAGGAAGAATGCCTCCACCGTTGCCGAGCGTTCTGCAATGGCGAGCACGGCAAAACAGGCCTCACCCCGCCAACTCGGGAAGGAGGCACGGACAATTCCATTAGTGTTTACAAGTTGTTTCCCATAGTTCATTTGGGTTTTAGGTCTCCCGGCCACTTTATGTACTGTTCGCATTTGTGGCCTCTGCGCATCTTTCCACGTGCGTCCATGATATCGTCCACCGTCTGGTCCTTCTCGCAATGGCTTTGATGGTGCCCTGTGGAGAGAAGGCGTAGGAGTTTAAATGGAAACGTTTCGGAGAAAATTTGCCAGTATTCTCCGCTCTCACTGAACTCGATTAGGGAACGAAGCCAAAATATCTAGTGATTCTCTCTACCACAACCCAGATGCTACTTCAGTCTGTCTGATGATAAACCCATCATGGAATTAATTGATATACCATCCTAATTTCTTCGCAATCAATAGACTGAAAAAGTCCGGGTATAAGAGTGTCCTGCGGCTTTCTCTGAGGGAGTGCCTGACGAGCGAAGAGTCGCTTGTAGGGTAGCTTTGTCCCTCTTCTCAGGGGAGTACCCTACGCCATCCGATGGAACTGGCTACCGGCTCCACTGTTGTGTTGACCGCGTAACAGCCTGAGAATGCATGACCGCGTATGATCCACCGAGTTTGCGCTTCTTCTGGTAACACAAACTCACCCTCGGTACTGTAGTGCTTAACACGCCATTCGTTGGTGACCTTGGCATGCTCAGCAGCGCCTTGAGTATATACAGCAGGACCTTCGCGCCATTTGAGAAGGAAGTGGGAATCATCGCAGACAATAGCTGTTGCGGAATAAAAATGCTGAGCGGAAGGGAGCTGGTAGAGTCAGTTATCGAACACGGCAGGAAAGATGCTGTGGTGAAATGGCCCGATGAAAAAGTCCAGTATCACAACCGCATTTTACATCCTTAGCTTTACAGATCCTCTTGTTCCGTCTGCCACTAGCGAAACGTAGTCTCATTAGCAGCTCAAACGAATGGGCAAGTAAGTCGCCCTCCCTAGCAATAGCTTCAGATATCACATTGGCTTCATATCCCGTCTCAAATGCCACTTAGCCACTGCTGGGCAGTAGCACAAACTCTAGAGAGCACATGGTTGAGTCAAAGTGGATATAGAGGTGCCGCTGTCACCGCTTTCGGCCTCATCACTAAGCCGCAAGTCGCGTACTGGCCATGGGGTTTGCCTGAGCGCTTCCCTAGTCATACTTCCGGAACTGCTCAAGCCTTGTCTCTCCAGTCCCCGATCCCTCTCTTTCTGCGTCTGCAATATCCAATTGCGCGACCTTCCTTGGTGCAAAAAGGCAAAAACGCTGCTCAGTACTCGTCCCTCGGTTTCCGGTTCCCTGGGCCGCCGGCTGCCGTATGTTCTTGCTTCTTTTCTCTTTCTGAACAAGCCTGGCATTTACACCCCGAATCTCCACAGGTTCTCTACCTCGGTCGTTTCCATACCCGTTCCCCGCCGCCTACAAGGCAGCGGAAATGATGTCTTTCCACCCTTCGATGCGTCAGCGCACGATCATCCCGGCGCTGTCTACCCTTTTCGCTCCTTGGTTGTCTTTCCACTGCCCAGCCCTTTGTGAGCAGCCGCTTTGGAGGAGTGCCCTGCGATGCACCATTGACACACAAGCTCCGAGCCCACCGTTGGATTTCTGTACAACATAACTGATACTTTTTCGTATAACATTCAACCGATAAGTTCTTTCGTTCTGACTTTTTTATTTCTGCCGTAGCCTGTTCCTTGCAGATCGGAGGATAAACCCGCACACCTCGACAAGCCTCCATAGTCTGGATACGCTACGGAAAAGTTCTGCCCTTGCGTAGGCATAGCTACCACTATCTTGCTTCCCCTTCTAAAGAAGATGTACTTGCAGTTGCAGCTGCTCAGGCGCATTTTGAAGACAAAAGCATACATCACGAGACCCAAGGAACTTTTTTACTGCCCCCGCTTTGCTTCGCCTGTCACATTTGGCCCGTCGGCAAAGGCGAAGACACCTGTGAATTTTCTAGGAGCAGATGATTCCTTTCCGGCTGGCTCCTCATATTGTACATCGTTTCCCTGTGACGAGACGCCTAGCTGTTGGCCGCCTCCCCACCAGGGTGCAGATCCTGATCAACTTCCACTTTGCGAGAGGAAGAGGGTTAAATTTTTTTTAGCTAATATTTAAAGATTTTCCACTCAAAGAGCTCCCGCTAATCAGTCTTTTGCACCAGGCCTCCTAGCTAGGGGGGGTGAATTTCGCTGTTCGCGCGTTCCCCAGTGAACCATCCGGGGCAGCCAAGTGTAAAGAGAACCCACCATCTTAGAGGACCGTCGTGAGCTGCAAAAGGGTCAAAAAGACTCAAGAGCATAATTCCCACAAAGTACATGAATTCACCTTGAGTTTACAGGTGTCCTGGGGACAGGCTCGAGGGCTGGGGAGGGAAAGCGCCTGCCCAACAACGCAACGGAGTTGCAACGCAACTCGCTACAACACCTGGCGAAAGCAATCCCAGACGCAAGGGTCACCAGCCCCACTTTCGATGCGTGCGCTAACACTGTAGGCACTTGTTTAATACTGAAGTGCCCCAAACCGACCAGCCTGCACGCAAGTAGTTGTATACTTACCTACCAGACCATGCTTCACATCGAACGCGCTTCACCGGTACAAACCCACATGCAAGCGTACCCGAGCCCCCTTTTTCATGCGTGCACTAAAACATCATAAAACTGGTAAATAGTTGCTAAGCTTCCACTAGCCAGCATTCCGACGAATATAGATGAATACACCTACATGACAGACCACGCTACACCGGCAGTGTCAGCGCTGCGCAGACAGGGGGCTTGGCTAATAACCGGCACCAGCTGCAAAATAAATAGGAGGTGAGTCATAGTGTAGGTTTCAAGAAGAACAAATGGTGTACGAAGCCTTGCCGCAACTCTAGAGATTGCGTTGCCTCCCCCCACTCATGCGTAAGCAGAATGGGCGGGGGACCGCTGATAAACAGTCTCTGAAGAGGTCCCGTAGATATGCGGTGCACTAAATGGAAAATATCTCAAACCCATCCAGGAATACGAGCTTTCCAGCGTGAATAGCCCAAGTGTTTGGAAGCCCTACCAGCTTGGGAGTCACCACCCCCCAGCAGCAGCCCGTGCCTCTGCTTGAACGTGAGCTCCAGTTCCCCTGTAGATGATCAGTGGTATTTGCCGTATCTTTACCAGCTTGTTTTCCGGAATTAATCTGTAGTCGAGGACACCACGATACCGCGAGCTCTTTTTCCACGGAATCCTTGAAGCATCGAAGCGTTTCCTACACGTCGGAGCATCGCCTGCTTTCAGCAGGGGTGCGGGTTCCGTGAACTAATGGGTTTATTTCTCCAGTAGGGTCTCATATTGAGATGGTATGAGAATGGGCTGCTTATCTTGACGTGCGGGGCTCGCCTTATCTTCCTCATCCGGTGTACTTTCAGCTCCTGTGGCTGCCTGCCCCTCACGGAGTCAACAAGGTCGATAGATGTTTCTTTATGGCTGCTGAAGTCTTCTGCTGTAACTCCGGCTATGTGGATCACGCCCTATCCTTTCAAATAGTTATTTCGTGGCGGGTTTTATCTCGTTTTGTCCCACGAGAGGACGCTAAAATCAGCACCAGCAGCCTGCATGGGTTCTCCAAAAGTCCGGGCTCACAAGGTTTATCTTGCTTCCACCTACCGGCTCAGCGGATGCCTCCATCTTCCCGAAAACCCGTTTCCTATTTACCTGGTGTACTACTGACTCTAGAACTCCCTGGGGGCCACACTGCTTCAGACAGCTCTTTTCTGCTTAGGTGAATGGCGGTGCAGAGGACCTTCAGGTACCTGCAGCCTAAGTAAGATTGTGTTCTAACGTCTGAGAATAGGTTGGCGCAGCATTTGTTCCCAGCCCAACGTGCAGCGACCTCCAGCATTTGAGGAGCTTGCAAATATTCACCTTTTCCTTTGGGAAAGTTCCCGGAGCCTTTTCTGGATGATAGAGTGACAGAAGAAGAACGATCCGTTAATGTTGTTCGAGGCAGTCTGTTTCTTCTAGGGACCTCTGAAGGCCCACCTGGTTTAGTGTTTGTGTTTTAAAATCAAATGCGCATCTGCCGCAACGCTCCTTTTGAAGTACAACTGCAGATTTTATTGACTGCCAGTACTGTTCTGCGTAATTAGTACCCCTAGATGCATTTGAATTGTATTGTGTGCACGAGGATATTTTGGCTGGGAATCCCGTTTTGGCGTCGACCGACGCGTCGAATCTTGCCACCTTCCCAGCATAACTGTACTACTGGAGGTTAGCTGGGTTGTTGTTGCCCCGAGTGCAACGGAACGGAAGGCGATGAACTAGGAACAGCGATACAAGCGTCAGCTAATACCTATGCGCGAATATCCGCGTGCCGCCCCTGCGGCAGGCAATGAGCCAAAATGCAACAGCCCACGGACTCTTGTTTCTGCACCAGAGTTGGTGGAAGTCAGCCCGCTGATGCGATCATGCATTTTTGGGTTTAACACTCATGTGGCGGAACTTCCCTCTTCTGCTACGGATATTAAGGCCGAGGACTCGTCCCTTTTAATGTCTCAAGAAGGGGAAACAGCATCCGAAATGGCTGTGCGACGTGCTCTATTCGCTCACCTACCGGAGGAGCTTAAATGTAACACAAGTTTGGACGAGGGCGCCGGCACTAATGGGAGCAGGTCGCATGCCTTGCTTCGGACACCCTCCGCAGATGCACACCGTGAAGATCCTACTGCCTTGGCACAAGATGGGGGGTCTCCGCAGCAATTCAACGGAGTCCTTCCTTCTGAGTTGCGCGCCCGGTTGACGGCCTTGAGCCACGAAGTCGCCACACGACAGACAGATTGCAAGGAGTCCCGTTTTACTACGAGACCAGCATGCAGAAAGGGACGCCATGCCATCCGCAAGGCAGCGGTTGCAATGCATGCTGCACACCCTTTTGTGGAGTTGGAACATCGATTCAGTGGCTCCCCACGCAGCGCAACACCGCCGGCCACTCCCACCTGTGCGGATGACAAGACATCTGTGCTTCTGAGCCCATGCGACATCAGGGCTGCGAGTGATGCACGGAGCCCTAGGGAGTCTGAGGATGGTAGTGGGCCTGCCAAGGGAGCGCTGTTGCAGGCATTGGGCATGGCTATTCAAAAATTAGACGATGTAAGCAGCTGCACACGCCGAACTTGGGTGCATTACTTCAGGTGTCCACCTTGTCTCTGTGCAACTCCAGCTGGCAGTAGCTGCGTCGTAATGCAGTCTCAAAAGCAGTGCTTCTTGCGTGACTGTGACCTTGCCTTTTTCCTCTTCAGAATGGCACTGCAGACCCCCGCTGCTCTCCTGTTGGCGAATCATGCTTCGTAGTTCCGCCAGCTGCCTCATTGCCTTCCGCGGAAGGGGGGTGTGATGGTAGCCTACACGCCAGCGACGTCGCGGCTTCACTTGAGGTGTCAGACGTTGAAAAGGACGTTTCACCAGGAGCACCTTTCTTCTGTGGATCTACATTTGCGTTGCCTCACTTTGCGGATGGCTCTTGCCAGCAGACAGAGGATATTATTGAACCTGTACGAAGCTGGACTTCCATTGGGGACAAGCCGGCCACTACCGGAAGTGGTGGTGCTGGCGCAGTACGGGTAGGCATGTTGTGCAACACACAGAGTGGCAGTCGCAGACTACAGCGGATGAGCGTCAAGTTCTGCTCTTAGTAATGACCCTTTTTTGTCGTCGGTAGCGTAGCCACTTCTTGGGGTAGTTGTATGTTCGCCGCTTTGCGTTGCAGCTTCCACTGGATGCAGGAGGTGTATTTTCAGAAGTTCAGTTGACCATCCTCACACTAATCGAGGACCTTCATAGTGCGACATGCTGCTGTGCCGCTGCCTCGAACCCGGAACCGTGCAGTTGCTGTATCGGCGCGTCTGTCCTGCTGAAGAGCAAGTGGATGAACAATGCTGCGCTCACTTCAGTGCTACGGAATGCGGGGTTTTATGGGAAGGCAGCGTCGGCGCGAGAGTGCCCGGGAACGATATCTCAGCCGCACACAATTTTACGTGGTAGGAGCCCGTCTCCATTTCCTGCAAAGCGCTCACTTGCCGCTGGCCCTGACTCTGCAACATCCACTTCTGTTGATGAATGCCCAGCCCCGACTAGGTGCGCGGAGTCATCGCGGCGAATTGAAGGCCTTAGTTGGAATTCTTCCTCATGCCCAGACACCGTTTCAACGAGCTGTGTGAAGTATTTGACTTCGCCACGGACTTCTGCAAGGGCCACGGTCATGGATAGTGCTGAAGACAACGGGCACCTGCCCCCAGATGACTGCTATTCGGCTCATGAACGGCTTTGTAGCGGAACACCCACCAGACGTAGCGAAAAGGGCGCAAAGCATTCCGTTTTCCCCGCAGAAGCTCCAACATGCTCAGATGCATTAGCAGGATCGGGCATTAATTCTCCAAACGGCTCAGACAGCACGGATGGTATTCGGCCCACTAGCAAAGTGGGCGATGAGGGGCCTTCCGGCGGTAAAGAGGAACGAGAGGAGTCACTGCACCTTCTTTTCAGGCATCACGTTGCTGCTGTAACGTGTGCCGATCGGTTTGCAGAGCTCCTTCCCTATTCTCACATCTTCAGAGAGTGCGTAGGCACCTATCGCATGCCAGCAACTTTACCGGCACCGGCCCGTCACCTACTTGTGCAAGAACTACAGATGCTGCGTAGAGAACCTGATCGGCTTTTGATGCGTAATTCTTTTCAGTGGACGGAAGCAGCTGGAGCAGTATCATGCCTGGCTGATACAAAGTGCGGAGCTGCCGCTGATGCATTGCATTGCGAACGTATGGATATGGGTGCAAACGCATCTGGTCCGAACTCCAGCGGAGTGCGATCGGAGGGTCATTCTCATTCTCATGAAGATGGGAGCGCATTTCTAGCCTCAGCTGCTTTAACGGCAGCAGAGTCAGACACGGGACGGTATAGCAGCACATGGGCACCACCGCTGCCCCTGCTGGACCCTTCTGTCCTTCTTTGCGCCTCGGGAACAGAGTTGGCTGCCCAGAAGTCTGCGCTATTGAGGATACTGAGGATGCTGCGCTCGTTGGCGCCGACGTGGGCTGCACGTGACGACAATTTCGGGTTTCACTTCAAAGCGGCAATCGCGGCAAGATCACTGGATTCTTTAGAGCTGCAAAGCTATCGCGTTGTTTTCCAGTGTTTGTCTCCCTTCGATGCGAGGGAGTGGTCGCGCGACCAGCTCATGGAAGTCCTTAACGATCTCGACTGCATCCGTCTTGCCTACAGGCGTCGCCGGAATCTAAAGGCAAGCGTAGCGCGCGTCCAACGCCTGCTGGAGCAGCCTGATGTAGACCCGGCCGGAGAAGTGTGGCAAAGCACTGACGGTGCAGCGGGCCAGCGACATCAATGGGGTCCCAGCGGTGGTGTCTCAATTCAAACAGGTGACTTGGGGAACCCTCAAGGCCAACCGCGCGTTGTAGTGCGGGGTAGTCGAGATACCTATAGCGGCCAAGGTGCCCCAAATGCTTCAAGCCCAACGGGTTTGGGCCCAACCTCAGTAACTGCGAGGACGCAGCAAATGGGTGCATTCATGCAGCCAGTGTCGCTCCAGCAGCCGTCACCTACTAGTGGGGGGGGTAAAGCGCCACCCAGAACGGCTGGCCTTTCGGCCACTTGGCCCGGTGACAGAGAAGCCACAGCTTTCGTGGATGACGACGGTAGGCAGCTTCTCTTCTAATTGATAAGCATCTCGCCTGTACATTTGTGTGCGAAGAAATCCCCAAATTTACGTGTCAGATGGGCTTGGCTGCTGCAGCAGTGAAACGTTGTTGGCCACCTAGAGAATGGGTGGAAGCAGGGGATGTGTTGGACTTGTGAATTACTACACTTTTAGGGCATGCTGCTTTTGAAAGGACGAATGGACATGTGTTGCAATGGAATTTGTTATCTTTTGCAAGATAATTCTATTGTAGGTGCATGCTATTATTTAAACGCTCTGCTGTGGTGCAGGCTCTGCTGACATGCAGTCACTTTCTGCCGGAGGCGGAACATCTGGCGCCGCGAGCTCGGCGGTGTCCTCGGGTTTCGCTCGGAGGGGTCACTCGACAGGCTCAACAGTCGTTGCTCGGCGTAACGCTGCTGCGGTTTCCGATGCCACTGGCGGTGGAAAAGCTGGGAACAGCAGCCCGAACGACTGCCCAGTACGGCAACAATATGCCGTCCGGGCGGCGGAGCTGCCCAAAATAAAGGGAGTTTTTATTGGCAAAAAACATACTTGCTGGGTTGCGCAGTGGAATGATGCTAACGGTATGCTCTTGCACTTCACAACCCAGACATTACTTGCAGGTAGTTCTGGGTGCGTATTTGTCATCTTGTTGCCAGCTTTCATACTGCTTAAAGCGTACTGTTTGCGTTTTTCATATGCCCAAACTTTCCACAAGGGTTTGCAGCGGAGTTTCCTTAGTGGTCCGACTGCAGCTTTCGTGGTGTTTTTGATCTCGCCTCAGGCCAGCCTAGGCAAAGTTGTTTCAACATCAAACAGCACGGCTTTGAAAAGGCTCGACGCCTGGCTGTTCAGGCGAGGCAGACCCTTATGGGGATGGCTACATCTAAGCTCGCGAGCACTCCACCAACAGAAGCCCAGCGGGTGGCGGCACAACCTGTGTTGCCTGAAACCCCTGGCGGCCGCGAGACGCCTCCGGCGCAGACAAGATTGCCAGGTAGGGGTACTTCTGTAGGCACCTGCCTAAGTACAATAGTTTTCGCAGTGTGTCACCATGCAGGGCTATTACGCCACTGTGTAGTGGGGTTGGTCGGAGACAGTAGGGTATGAGATGCTGTTCTGGCAGTCTTATGCATGAGGGCCGCACGTCAGAGGCGCAAAGGTCCAGAGTTTGCTGTTAATTTTTTGTCAGATTTACTTTTCATGGGGGACGCCACTACAGCAATTGCGGAGGCACTCGGAAATCGCGGTATTCAAACACCCACGGCCGTGCTGCAGCCTTCATGTGCCAAGAGCAAACTCGAGGGTCTGAGTGCAACCAGCGAAGCGCAGGAAGTTCAGGGAGGCCATGATGCTTCTGCTGCGAGTGGAAGCGCCAATGTGCTTCGCAGCGTGAATCCTTCGCAGACAAAAGTAGCGCTTTCTGGGACAACAACTCCAAGGCACTCTCCACGAGGGGCGCCCCCGAGGCCGGCTTCTACCGGATTTCCATCGACGGAGTGTGTGGTGCCTCCTGTTCTACGAAAGCCAACAACACAGCAGCATACGTCAGGTAAGGAACAGATGCCAGTTCCTGCCTTAGCAGTCACCGGGTCGTCGGCGCAACAGCAGGTTTTGTTGCAACACCAGCTGCAACAACAGCTTGAAGATCAGCTTCAGCAGTTACAACAGCTCCAACAGCAGTTGTTGCAGCAGTCTTCCACCGCTCAAGAGACTCCAGGGAGGCAAGTTCCAACACTGGGATCTAGAGGTCCTCCGGTTCCCCCATACTTGAATTTAGGCGACAGCTCATCGTCAGCTCTGGCATTGGTGAGTTCGTTGTTAGGGGGTTCGGCTACGACATCTCTGCGACTGCCAGTTTTCAGTGATCCCCCGGGAGCCCCTCCTGCATTGCGCTGCCCAGAAGGACAGCAGCGACAGGCGGCTCCAAAAGCTGGAACCCTTGATTTGGCGAACGACCAACAAGTGGTCCTACATTGTGCGAAGGGTCCTCGCGGAGGCCCTGCGGTCCCCGCGACAGTTGGTGACACTGATGGGCTAGTCATTGCCCCCGTTGGCCCTGCAGAAACGCACGAAGATAACGGCGTACAATCTTGTTCAAAGCGGAAACAAAGATTATTGTGTGCGTCGAAACCCGGTAAACGCACATTGGCCTCATTGGCCAGGGAATTTCCATCCGTTGGGGGTGTTACCTACAACGTGAAAGGCGCATGCTGGGAGGTAGCGGTGAAAGGCCGTGATACTACGAAGATCTTTAGCACCAGAAAGTTTGGGGGCCTAGAGGCAGCTTATGGCGCAGCAGTCATGTGGAAACGCAAGGTAGACAGGGGTGAACAGGGTGATGATGATGTAGATGGGCCCGATGGACAAGAAGGTCCACCAGATGATGAATATCTGGATGAGGCCGAAGGGCTTGGAGGCAGCGCCTCCTCAGCAAAGTGGGAGGCCGGGTTAGAAGCAGACGAACCCTCGAGAAAGCGAGTTGTTTGTTCAAGGCCCGACCCTGTGGTGGGTTCTTTGGGAGTTGCCATGCAGCAGCAGCAATTTGGGCAGGCAGTGGTTTCGCCAACTATAAACATTACAGCAGTATTGGACAAGAATCATGGCGTTCAGCAGTTGTCCAGGGCACCCAGCGTTTGAGTTCATTTCCGAAGTAAAGCGCAATCTTGTGGTGTTCCTGGCACTTTGAAACGGCGCCGCCAGCCGTTAGACCGCTGCGGCGGCGGCACAACTTGTCGGACACACTAGAGGATAAGTGCTTGGGACTGCCGATTGGCAGTAAGCTAAGTAGAGCGCAGTTCTGTGCTCTCTCTGACGCTTTGAAACGACGCCTCCGGCCGCTAGACCGCTTTCGGATGCGGCACAACTTGTGAAACATACTAGATCTTGAGTGTTTCTTACTGCTGAGTGGCAGTCGGCTAGACAATGGTGTCGTTGCCCCGCAATAGCTAAGGTATGATGCAGGAGCCTTCTATGCCTCTAGCAATACAAGGTAGGGCTTGCAGCTTTTGGAGCGTTTCCAGTACTGCTAAACAACACACAACAATGCTCCCGGACGCTAGCAGTCCTTTCACAGGTCCTCCACCGGGTGTTCACAGCCGCACGCTGGGTTGATCCCACAACCATTAAAAAGCGGGCACGGCGGTGTGTTCGGCATTCACGACATATTTCCGAGAATATATTCAGCATTGATGGGTTCCCCAAAGGGGAGTAAAATGATAAGCCCCAACGACTGAACGACAACGGCAGTAAGTTGCGTATCGCCAGAGTCGGTAGGTGCAGACCTATTTCTGCAATTCACCAACAGCAAACAGGTCCCCCCAGAGACGGCACCTTCCCAATCCATGAAGGTTAAGCAGGTATGGCTTCGCTGTGTATGACAGTAGTAGAGTACGCAGGCACACCAACATGCGTATGAATTATATCTACATACAACTACTACAGCCGCTCCTGACGCTCAGCGTAAAGACAACCTCCGGAATATCCACAAAATCGTCCGCTGGCCGTAAGGTATGTAGCTTAAGGAATACCACATGTACGCAAGCCATTGCACACAAACAAAAAATACAATCACAAACCCGACCTTAAGGTAAATGCTCGACAACAAGGTTGCCACTAAACTGCCCACAAAAATGCAACTCGTCACCAGGCGTGATTTGTCAGCCATGTTCCGAAACTGCTGAATCGGACCAACAAGAAAAGAGGTCCCCGCCAATCCAATTATGTTCCCAATGGTGTACGTGACCGCAAATTTATTGTTTTTCCCCAGCAACATGTCATTGAATGAGCCTGAGTGAAAACACCAAACGCCTCCCGTAAAACAAAATGAGCCACGCCACCCCCCCCTCCCAC
>NW_013547317.1:0-26002 GCF_000499425.1 Eimeria acervulina
ACCTGCAGCCGGCAAGATCGAAGCAATCCGGGTGTGGCCAGAGGTGCTGGAGAATGAAACGCAAGTACGCCAGTTCCTTGGTACTGTTAATTACCGTCGTATGTTTATGGGTCCCGATTATGCAGACATTTCCCGCCCCATGGTTACCCTGACTCGCAAAGACACCCCCTTTCACTGCACAGACGCACAAACCCAGGTGGTTCGCCAACTCAAGCAACGTCTCATTGACTACACCACCCTTCAGAGAGGAAACCGCTGCACTTGCAAATCGATCTCGAGTAAGTTCTGTGATTGTCCACGCTTGGCAAATGATCAAAAGTAGTAAGCGCTGCTTGACTCTGGCTGCAGAATGATCCTGCCTTACCGCGAGGGGCTGCGATCTCTGTGCTTATTCATTGGAGTTTCTGCGACCACGCTTCGTGGATGGCGGATAGGACATGGGGATCGATGAAGCTATGTGCGTGAAGTGAAGGTTCCACTAAGAAATGGGATATCTTTCCATGATCCGGAGCCTCGAAGTTGGAGTAGTTTACCGCAACACAGTATTAATCATGCCGTCGGTGGCTCAGTGGTGGCACCGCATGCGGTCTTCAAAAGACGCTGTTGGAGTCTACGCGCTGGATATTTATGAGAAAATCACCTCTTAAGGCACCCAACAGTGTCCGTATTCTCGACTATAATGGGAGAGGGAGCAGAATCATCAGAGGAAAGGAAGAGGGAGTCAGCAACACAGTGAAGAGGGGCTGTAGGAAACGATGGGGAAATGCAGGCACCCCGCCGCGATGCGCTCACAAAAGCCGCAGTTTGGGAGACGCAACCCATTTGGAACACTAGGGGCGGCAGAATTATGCCCAATTACAGGAAGACCTCTCAGATGACTAAATAGCAGGCAGCTTCCAGCAGTGCTGCCATCCGTAGTTCTTCTAGCGCACCGGCTTGAAGAGGAAATTGAGCATCGAGCGGAGAAAAAAAAGGGTTAAATTCAACCTCCAGCTAGCAAGTTTGACCAAACCGAGTGCTGGCGAAGAAGATGGACGAGGGACGGGGCATTTGCGCCAACTTCACGCCTCAATCCTCACAAAAAAATCACAATGAAGCAAGGCTTCCCATGGCCCAGATTGGCGAACTACTTGACCCTGTGTAGGATTCAGCTGTCTGTTAATCATTTGACTTCACGACGCGCTTTTACACATTCTGGTGCATTACGACGGCGTGAACAATACTGCGTTTTACGCCCGCGCTCGCAAGCTAAAACGCATCTCCACGCCCTTCTGGCTGCTGAGCGCACCTACCGTGCTACAGAGGCTGGCCATTCAAGATTTCCGTGGCTTTGTCAATGACGGCTGGACGGCCATATACATAGGCGGCGTGCTTCGGTTGACTAGGAATGAGCAGGAGCACGCGTAGCAGCTGTGGCGGGTTTTGCAGCAACTACGGGAGAAGCAGTTCGCTTGTAGAAACACAAAGGTTGTCGTTTTCCATTCAAGCTATTAGCTTTTGAGATTTTTGTGTCTCTGCAGCAGGCTTGGAACCTCATTCAAGAAAGATAGAGGGCCCTCGAGCGTGGGCGGTACACTTATGGACGCCTACGGAAGTTCAGAGCAAGGCACAGATCACCTTTCATGGCCAGTGGCCACTCCTGTGAGCGGCCCGCCGCTTACATTCGCAAGTGTAGACCCGCAGGAGGAAAAGTCTTAGGACTGGGCGCACACCTCCTGTTTTCTTCCCCTTGTAATTTTTCTTTTTCCTTTCTGCTCTGGCCTCTTGCTACAGAGTCCAATCCCTCAGTGCACCTAGCCCCACTTGGGTACCCAGGCAGATCCGGGAGTGTGCGCTGTTTGGGGAAATAGGGGCAAAGGGGGCACATGCGGCATTGTTGCCAGAGGTTGAATGGTATTTGTATTTGTCCACTGGCTGGAAATTGAGGGCCAATCAAGTTTTTGTCGAATCTCCACAATGTGAGGGCGCCTGTGCATGTTTGCATCCGTGCCTTCCAGCAGCAGTTGCTTCCAGCAGCATTAAAGTTAGGGCAGGCCACCTTCTCCTCACCAACCCCACATCGTTAGGCTACTGACACCAGTACGCTTGGAGATCGAAGGGGAGGTCAGCAGCTGACTGGAGAACCTTACTATATATTCTGTATTCGGTGGAGTTGACGAAGTTTGGCGTCAACGATCGAGGATTCTGGTTGCAATCTTTGACCCCATTTGCACGAGCACAATCTGTATGTTTGCAAAGCCTACAAATGTCAGCTAGAGCAGCAATTAAGTGGCACCGCCTGGATTCTTGTAAAGGATCAGCATGACTGCCAAGTAGAACTGAACCAGCGGTTTCAACGAACGTATAATGTGAAGTGAATGCTTGCCCTCAGGACAGACAAGGGACCGAACTACACCTGATTTACGTCGTCATCATAACTAACTTCGCCTCCAACTATGGACAAGTTTTAGATCCACAGCTTAAGGCCTCCGAGTGCTGGGGGTGCCCAAGTATGCACGGGTGCGAAGGTCCAGGGCAGCATGCTGCCTATCTCCAGTATGGGATAAAGCACCCCTGTTCAGTTTCATCATGTATTTCAACATTAATGGGTAGAGTCGTAACATGGTGTTGAAGAACTTTGGATGGCATGACTAGTGTCACGTGAATGGACCACTGGCTGGACATATGCAAACGGCAGAGTTTTTGTCTACTCTCCAGTCTTTTGTAACTACACAAATGCATAAAATATTTTCCATCGACGGCATTCGGAAGCCTACAGAGCTCTTGACGAAACCTCGTAGGCGTGGCTGAGCGGCTCACAGTCCGTTGCGAGCGACTACGGGTCAAGGCCTAGCGTGATTGCCCTAAGAGTGTTCTCCATCTTCTGTTAGTTTGCTTTCTTATTTGTTTATATCTGGAATTCTTAAGAGGGAAGGCTTCTTGCCCGTCTACGCCGGAAACTTATTACATTGTCGCCTCTATTGCCGTTGCTCCCGCCTCATAATCCCTTATCTTGAAGATGTCATATAATCCAACCTACGGTGGACAATTCCAGGGTCTCTACGGTAAGTTACAGAAGCTTCAGCTCATTCTTATCAAAGAAAGGTAATGCTTGAGACCGGTGTGCTACCAAGTGTCATGTACTGTTCCGGAGCTCCCGATAAGAAGCGATATTCGCTTATCGCTCAGTTGCATTACGGCCTGCGTGAGTAGATGCTGAAGTGCACACTTACATATGTAAATATACGTACGTCCTCACGAGCGCCTTTGCCTTTTCTTTTGCCCACTGCGTCTGAGCATTCGCACACTCTTGTGTGGCGTTGGTGGATTGCTTTACAGCAGCTTCCCAGAAGGCCACAGGATGTGGGGGCACTTCTAAAGGAGCGGGTAAAGCGGCAGGACCGGTGGCCGGCGGAGCTGGAGGGATAGCAGGGTCACCTGCTGGAGGCGGGACCAGTATGGAGCCGGGCGAGAAGGTAATTGTAACCATCGGCGGCCTGAAGTAAGCGGTTAACCACATAATGACACCGCAAATGATCATTCGATGATTACATTGACGCGCGCGTATCATAATAAAGTGTTGGCATCACGAATACGCATGAATTCTAACATGCGTTCTAGTTTGTTAGATCCTGGTCTAGATGCTCTAACCAGTAAAGAACAGCGTCTTAGAATTTTGGCAGCAGCACGGAAGCTTATCCTTTGAGTTGGTGCGCACCGACACAGTGGGTACGTGGTACATAAGTTGCTTGCAATGGTGGGCTCTCTGCCCGTGCCATAGAGCTACCAAGCGGCTCGCTCCAGGGAACTGCTGCTTTTCAGTGGGTTGTTTCTGCTTTTTCCTGGGCTGCTGCTACTGTTTCTCGCATAGGCAGGTCAAACTGGATGTGATTAAAGAGGGGGATGAGCGGTACTTCATCGCAGTTGGGCTTTTCGAAGGCGATAACCTGAACGAGGTAAGTAGCAGCCGTAAATGAAAGCTGCGAGCATAGTCTTTCTAAATTCTAAAAGAAAGGCTGCATATTTTTTTCGAGAACCCACAGGAAATGCATGCCTATAAACTTTGTCGTATAGGCAGTAGGGCAACACTTCGTGCAGCTTGAATGTTGTAACTACGTCGAATCAACTGTAAACTTTGGCAAATATGATGCGAAGAACATGCAGCTTTGCCAGTTCGTTTTCTTTCAGGTTGTGAACCACAAGCGAAATCGGACGAAGCCCGTAAAGGGTCAGCGCGTCGGGGAGAATTATATCTGCGCCTTCTCTGGGGAGAAGATAATTCTGCCGATTTCAGACCCGTCGAAGCGATTTTTGCTGTACATCGCCGTCGTCACAATATCCAAGGGGACAGACGATCAGGGCAAGACATTCAAGGATATATCACTCATGGGTATCGGGTTCTCACAAGCGTTCGAGGTCAATGTGTGCAAGGTAGGTCTGTTAGTTTCCGGAATATTGGCCCACAGCGGATATAGGCGTGACTATTGGAAATGCATTCCTTTGAGTGCAGAGGGAGCGGTTCCTAGTGCTGCATGTACTTCACTATGCAGCTCGCTGTTCTTGTTACTTCTTGGAGTTCATGCATTGTGAGCGTGCCGCAGAAGTATCAACATACCACGGCCGAGCTGCGCCTTGTTGAGGGAGGTGACCCAAGCATTAACCCGGGTGCGTACACTGCTACCCACTGTATATGACTGGTCCAAATATTTTTTTCGTTGCCGTGGAACGAAAGAGAACTGAGTCATTCTTAGTTCGAATATGCGCCTTGATACTGCAGGAAAGATTGAAGTTGCGATTGATGTTTGTAAAAAGGAGAAGGGAGAGGCAATACCAGAAGATGAGGAAGAGAAGTAAGTTGTTGCTATCCTGACGGCAGTATGCTAGCTTACACCCGTAGATGCACAAAAGTACATGCGGGCATTTTGCGGCGCAACAGCACATCCAGTGGGAACACGGGATGGATAAATATATTCCACATACATAGCAGCCTTTTTATGCGGACGCTTGAATTTGCTGGGGCGTGGTGCAAGATTTCTCAATAGCTTTTGAATTTCGTGTGCTTTGTTGAGTTGTACGCCCCCTCATGGTAGGGTCATGAGTGAGAGTCTAGATGTCTGGTGTGCGATTTTGGGGATTTGCAGTATAATGGTCCAGTTCCAGGTCTGAAGCCACGCTTCATATTCATCAGCAGGGCAGACGCCCATTCTTACGGCGGAAACATGCGTCTTTTCAGGGCGTAGGGCGCTATTCTTCATTGTATTCACGTGGCGGTGATAGTATTACATAGGCAATGAAGCGCAAATATATGGATGCAAATTCGCTGTGCTTCATGCTGGATTATTTTGCAGTCGATAGTAAACAAACACCGCATCATTGACAATGAAGAAAATGGGGGGCTTTTTGTTGCAGCCCCCGATAGTCTCAAGTCAGGCAACGTAGACGGCCACGGGCCTACGTATACATATCCACGCTTAGACAAAAGCAATAGTACATAGAGATATAGCGATGCCGGACACTACTAGACCTGCTTGCCAGGAAAGTCGGCCAGTATAGCTGCACCTCATCGTTTGAGACGGCGGGTTATGGAGTTTTGGCAACGAAAGAAGTGGCAGCATTGCTACGCACCTCGTTCAAGCAGCTTGTGGTTGCACCTGGGGATTTGTAGTCAAGCGTGCATCTAAACAAATGCGTTGTGGGATAGTGAGGGCAAGGATCGAAGTTTCGACTGCGGAGCGCAGAGATCCTAGACACTCCGGCGCATCAGGGAGGTAGTGTGTGTATCGTCATTGGGAGGTAACTGAAGCTAAGCGCTTTTTCTGGGTGTACGTCTAATAACGATTATCACGAGGGAAGGTGGAGGTTAATGCTAAGAGGTCACGGTTTAAAACGTCTCAGAGCTTCTTCACGTTCATGCAGTAGTACAGTCGGAGGGCTTAGCGCTTAGTGATGTTAATTGTTTGCAGTGAAGAGTCAGGGAGATCGCATGTAAAGATATCAATGCCACACAGTGAGGCATAACCGGATGCAACGCAGAATGCAGAATGTTTCTTGCTGCAATGGAGTTGCGCGTCAAGGGCTGAATCTGCTAGAGCCCTTCCGCACATTATGCTTGAGCTTTCATGGTGTGGCCCGCCGTGGTACGTCGAAGGCTTGTAATATTATGAGGTGATAGGAGTTCTTGGTCTTGGTGAATTTCCTAGTGTGTGAATATGTGTAATAGGCGGAAATGGGTTCACCTACTACTTATTCCTTTCCCGTGGGGAAATAACCACCAGCCTGGGGCTAGGTTGGAGTGGCCCATTGTAGTCCGTTCCAGAGTTAGGCAACCTCAGAATACAGCAGGAGAGGAAATTGCTGTTTGCCGGTTCCCCCTTACTTTCGTTCAACAAGCATTTGCTCTTCGCTATGCAGTAACAGGCGGGGCCCGTGCATCTGCACCCAACCGACATCAAAGCCTGCCTTCACCCCTCTAGCGTGCTCTCGCTAGCTGCACACAACGAAATTAATTTTTTAAGTCATAGGTAGGAAGCAAACGGAGGGGACGCTCACGTGCCTCCCATATAATTCTCCCTATTGCCTCGGGGCAGCGACGCTCTCCCGTGGCTCCATGTTGCTGGATTCTCAGCCTGTTGCGCTTCTTCTGCGTTTGTGTCGTTGAATCTCTCCTAAATCTAATAGCCTCTTTCCGCATCCATGAATAAGCCCGCTGGCTGCCCCTTGTAGGCCGAAGATATACCGGAGCAATAGCTGCTATTCGGTGAGCCAAGGTGCTCATTACAGTTCTTAAACGCCTTGCCAGCAACCTAAATGGCAAGCAATATTCAATTTTGCCATAGTACTTGTCTACCTCCTTAAGTTTGTGTTCTGCGCCGCTTCTCCGGGACCTACTCTCAGCAGCCGACTCCCACAGCGCTGCGAACCCCCAGCTGTTTCCCGAACTGTTTTATTGTACTAAGAAGCTTCTCACCCCTTACTGATTTGTTGATTAATTGGCACGCACTTTATGGACCTAGTGCGGCCAGTCAGTGGGGTTCACATGTTCCTGCGAAATTGTAACTCCACAGTGCAGGACAAACTGTGAATAGAACACAAGCACCGGCACAGACAGGAGCAACAGTGATAATGTCGTCTTGGGTTTCTGCCTGTAAACGCCTTGCCAACGCTGTTAAAGAGGAATGCCCCTCTCGAGATCCAGCAGCATCAGCAGCCTGTGGAGAAGTTCAACCTGCACCACCACCAACACTACGAGAGATAGGGTCGAACTGCGCACGCAGGCACCCGTTTTCACAGCGTTCACGAGCAGAGGCAGTTCTGACCTCATTATCAGAACGGTTTTCGCCGACAGCGACATGTGGAGCGGGATCAGTTGCTGCTGCTATAGCAGCAGCTGAAACAACGGGACCACAGGCGTCAACGAGTCACGGTGGCGCCATTTCGTGGTCGCGGGTGCCTGGGTTTTGCGGATCGTGTGGGTACCCCACTTCCCGTTGGTCGTCGCCTAATGGTGATCCGCCCTGGATGCCACTAAGCCGTCATTCCCGTGTCCACCTGAGGCTGCTATGGGATTTTTACGCTTCATCTCTCCCTACGAGCTGCTCATTGATGCAGGAGGCCATTAGGCTAGGCGATCATTCGGCCCTGAGGGCCGAGGCAGCCCTGTTGTCGCTTATCTCAAGAGCTTTGGGCTTCACCAACCTCGCTGTATCCGCCAGACGAGTGGCTGAAATTTGTGACCTAAAAGATGCAGGGGCGCCCAACCCGTCGTGGGGGCCCACCCATCCTTTAGCTGCTGTAGAATGGGTTGATATTTCTCGTCTTGACACGAGTGAATCAAAATGGGTTGTGCAGCAAGAGCAACAACAACGCATTGCCTGCAACTGTAGCAGCCACTACAGCACCGATGCAGGGTTCGGCAATGGGCAGCTTGAGGCTTGCTTGTCTGAATGCCGAAGACATGTGAGCATTGCTGGCCGTGCCTACAGCAACAAAGCCATCGGAAGTTCAGCAACGAAGAAAGGATTTGCTGATCCAGGAGGGCAGCATGCAGAGACGATACATGTAGCAGGACCCAGGAGCTTCTCTTTTTCAGGGGGATGCAACGAACGGGTGCTTCCAAGCCCGAGTGCGCGGGCTTCGCGTCATTACACTTGCCAGCAGCATCACTGCTCTGCTCAGCGAAACAGAAACCAACACGAGCGCGAGCAGGACACGCTGTCGAAAGAGCAGCAACACGGGCCCTTCATTTTAAAAGGGCCGGCGAACCGCCGCCATTTACCACTTCAGCGTCTTCCCCTAGACAGTATGCAGCAGGCTTCTCTTGGACACCAGAGGCAGGTGGCGAGAAGGAAACGAAAGTGTTGTGCTTCGGCCCGTTTTGATGTTCTGCATAATTCAGTGGGGGCCTTCGGTGAAGCGGTTTCGGTTTGCTTTATGGATCTCCATGCGGCGAAGGCTAAACTAGCCCCCCTGTTCCAGGAGGGCACACCTGCCGTCTCTGAGGCTGCCTCTGCTGCTGCTTTTAGAGACAAGGCAGCAACACAAAAGACGAATTATGAAGCTTCTCTAAGCAACTATTTGGAAGCTCTACAACATCCCATGGGGGTTCTACCAGCGGTAACAGCAGCAGTAAGGCCAGGGGCAGTAGACATAGCAAAAGACGCCAGTTTGGTAGGAGCGACGACAACGAGGAAAACAGCAACAACGAAAGCATTAATTGCAGTAGTATCAGTAGTGGGAGCCGCAAAAGCGGCAATCACAGCAGCAAGAGCAGCCTGGAGGCATGCTGAAGTATGGGGTTGCATTGGTGTACATGCCCTTGCTGGCTGCGCCTCTTCTGTTGCTCCTGATGCATTGGTGTGGTTTGCCCATTCTCTCTCAAGTACCTGGAAGCGTGTTGGTGCGCCCCTCCATCTAGTTTTTACAGCTAGTGAAAAAGCCGCTGTTACGGCTGCGGCAAGTTCATCTGCTGCGGCAAGTTCATCTGCAATAAGTGCTACGAAGGCAGCTATTGCAGCAGCTCAGGAGAGGTGTTTCACTCACCTGCAAAGGGCCGCTTTGCCGCTGGGGCAGTGGCCGAGGAAAACCTGGATCTCAGGCGAAGTTTTCAGTGGGTCAGCCCTGCTACTGCAATTGCTAAGGCAACTCTTCGTAGCAGTGGAGGTAGCAGCAAGTAGAAGATGGGATTATTCTCGCTGCCTTGTGAAGCGGATGTCGCAGCATTTTGTTGCCACACTGCAACAGATAATGCGTCTGCTAACTTCATGGGGGCACCCAGGGTTTGTAGAACATGACACATCTACATCACCGAGCCTCTGGAGGGGCAACAGTTGCAGCACCAGTAGGAACTATAGGAGCAGAGGAAATAGCTGTAGACGGGTCAACAGGGGCCGGAGTGGCACCCCCTGGACAACCCGTAAAGGGTTAAGGCCGAGATGCTCGATGCCCGCCACCTGCTGGTCCCTCATGGAGAACACCATGGCTGTCAAGGCCACCGCAAAGCCAGCTGAATCTCGTGTCTCGGACCTGTTGCTGCCAACGTCCCCGGAAGAGGCAAAACAGCAGGAGGACTTGGTCGAACAGCAACTGCTGCAGCACCATATACAGGTAGGGCCGCTGCGTCCCTCTTGTGAACTCGCTAGACCATCAAGTCCCCGAGTTGCATTCCGTGACCCCACTGCTTCGGCACAGTTCCTGAATGGCCCTTCACCAGACATGGGGTCCACAGGCTTAGATAAGGGCTCTAAGCCATGCGGGGGAGGTCTTTGGAGAGACGGCTCTTTTAGAAGATTCGCCCAGGCGGGCGGAGCGACGCGAGCAGCTGCAGCAGGAGCAGCGGCTGCTGCTGCCACTGCTTCATGGGGTGCCGGTGTTTCGCTGCCCAGGCATATTAGGAGCCAAGGACCTCAGCGGCATAGCTCATTTCAAACAGGCAGCGAAGAAGCGCGTTCAACACACGCGCCATTGCAGACGGTCATCTGGGGGCACCCGAAAGGATCACTGTTCCCAGGACTCGCGCAGGATAGCGACTCTCAAACGCCCTGAGTAGACAGTTTAAAGTTCCTACCATAGTGCACCTCGACAAGCCTTAGTATATACAAATAGGCAGGGCAGAGTTCCCAGTGAAATTGCACTGCAGAACAAGTGCATGCCGACCCCTAACCTCGCCTATAGCACCCCCCGAAGTTGGAAGCCTTCACTCAGGGATGAGTCCTATGGAGAAGCGGCTCAATGGGTGGTGTAGATTCCTTTCGTTTTTTTGAGATGCTCTTCTTCTAATTTGGCACTTTTTGGATAAGCTAGTTCGAGCAAATACTATTCACAATTATGCGTTGTGTAGCTTTTGTGGGGCTCTTAGGTTTTCGAGGCGTCAGTTTCTTAAGCTGGGGATGGATCACTTGTATCGTTGTGTCTTGAAGGTGTGACTACGCTGGGCAGAAGATAAACGGAAAGAGTACCCAGTGTAGGGGCAGTTACTGCTTGGAAGAAGTGATGATGTACCAGCCTACAGACGAGTCGATGGGGCAGACGCAATGAACCTAAGGCTTGACTCACTGTTGCAAAATTCGCTCTCAAAATGCCCGTTTCACTCATATTTTGAGTTTCCGCCCTATTGCTTTTTCGAAAAAAGAAGAATAAAACTCTTTGCAGCATCCAGCTATGGTCGACTGTTGAAAGGAAACCCGGTGCAGCAATATCTATTTCACGAGTGACTGCAGTCCCTAGTTTAGCTTCCCTCACAAAAATGACACTGTGCTTGAGAAATCAATTCCTTAGTTTGAAGCCGAGAACCTCGAGAAGCTGGGCAAGCTCACGTAGGTGCACTTCAGGAGAGTGAAGCGGCGAGTGAATCTTGTGGAACTGTACTCATCTGATTTTCTTCGCCTAGCAACACTCTCCGTCGTAGCGGCTAGGCCTCAAAAGATTCAGGGACAATGTAAAAGTTGACTGGGCGATTACCCAAGCCTCACCTACCTATTCATTTTCATCGCCGCCGCTTCCAGCTGCATATGCAGCGGCCGAGCCCAAGGATATCTAGCAGCAACTCGACAGTACGCATAGTCTGACTAGCTCACCTCTCGAGCTACCGAAGTGGTGATCCATTCGCAAAGGGGAAGATCGTCAGTACAAATGAACTGTAGATCTCTTCCTGTCCAGCATACGCTGCTGGGCACGTTGCGCAGTGCACAGCGTTATCGCTAGATGTATCCGTTGGGGGAATGTGGGGTAAGACACCTAAAAAGAAGATGCCTTTCCTTTAGTAATGGCACGACTTGTCCTTCTTGAATGCCTTTTGTCCACCGCAAGAGTTTCAGGGGTGGAGTACCCATTACCACCTTGAGTGACCCTGCTCAGCCCCTGCCCGCCAGGTGTCCCCCACTTGCTGGCTCCTCTTTCTTTGCCTTCCCCGAAATTCTCAGCGCGATGAAGCATTAAGCTTCCTCTTGACTTAAAGTATTCTTTCCCCCTTCAGTCCTGAAGATGTTGCGCAGAGGCTCGGGAGTACCCCTAGCGCTGGGGACTTGGCAAGCTCCCCGTTTTTATGTATATGAGGCAGGTGAGGTTCCAGGTGTTCCCAAAGATTTGTTGTACATAAAGGAGTCCGCATGGGGTCCCGCTGCAGCCCAGGTGGGCCCTGCCCCCGTTTTCCTCGGAAAGCATCTCGAGCTTCAGGCGACCCAGACAAACAAAACCCCCTTGAGAGGCCGTAAGACAATCGAACTTGGGGCTGGTGAGTGCCACTTCGTGACAGAGCAATTGGGCTTAACGCGTGCAGGGGGTGCTAGACTCCTCCCTAGCACATTCATCGGCTGTACCCACATCTGATGACCTATTTTTGCCGATAACTTTTCCACAATTTATGTATATACGTGGTTCAAAGTTTACATTAGCTGCCAATAAAATACGTTTCTTTATATATAGTATATTATCCGGACGCACCGTGACCATTCCACGCCACACGCTCATATACATCTACCGGAACACTCTTGCAGCAAGCGCAGCAACGAAATGCTGACCTTCAGGTTGTGGGCTCGTTTCTATGGTGGCCGCCCTGCTAGGGGCTGATGCCCATGCATGCGAAGAAAATGGACCGACTTTGGCTCTTTTACAGCATAACGTTGCCACCTTTAACTCTGAGTTCACAAAGTGCCATCCGGTACAGTCCACCCAGAATACGAATTCCTTCGCCTTCCGTTGCTGTTGCCACTCTCGCTGTTTTTGGTGCACCATGTACAAAACAAACCGCTGCTGCATTGCCGGAGCCCGTGTTGTTAGTATTGTGGCTATTTTCGTTGCTGTTGTTGCAGATCCGCTCCGGTGAATTCCCAGCATCTGAAACGTTGAGGGGCTTTTTCGACCTGATTTTTGTAACAGATCTCCTGAACAGCCCCAGCGCACGGGTTAAGACGCTAAAATGTCTCCTACATCTCCTCGGCGCACGAACGGTCAGCCCAAAGGCAAAATATGCACCAAATTGTGACGGATTCAAAAGCAGAGGTACCCCAGCGCGTTGATGTATTAATGAACGTTCGGGTTTTTTTTTCGTATGCCACAAACCTGTACATTGAGCCCTAAAATCGTCAAATTCGCTTGCGAAACAAGCGCAAGCTGTCGTCCCCCACGAGGTTAGCTGCCCTTTACCTTCTGCACGTCTCCTCGGTGCTCAGGAATGTATCATTGTTCACGCATGGCGCAGTCCTGAGGCGGAGAAGACCTTTTTTGAGGCGCTTGGGAAGTGTCTGATCGTCAGCCGGCTCGATGGGCAGCGGGACATTCAAAAAAGATGCATGCAGGCCATTAGCCGATCCATTTCTGACAGCGCCAGGGATATTCACGAGGCAACTGATGAGGTTCCAAACCCTTAATCCCTAACTTCAGACCCTGATACCCTGACCAATAAACATCAACGCCAACGCTAAAGTTGCGGATCCTAGCACACATCAAGAGAACCGCTGCCCGAATAACGTTATCATTAGACCGATTCCCATGCACGCACAGTGCACGGCGGAAAACAGCCGCTCGCAGTGACTGGGAGATTCTAGTTGAGGAAACAGAAAAGCGATTGTTGGGATCATTGGGGTTTTTGTTGTCAACAGGACGGGTCTATTGATATATTCTCGGTGAAGCCGCACGCCGATGTTAGTGAAAGCGTATGGAGGGCTGACGTGAAAGACTTGCTGCTGAAGTTGTTGCGAGAAGAAGCCACGCAAAAATGCAATGAACCAGAAGATTGCACGCACAGTAAGAGATTCATTAGGGGATTCCTGGACTCCTGCTCGGTAGTACGAGCTATACCTTGTCTACAGCGCTCCCGCCATACAGATAAATTTGTTGATTGTGTCTGTGGCTGCCTTGTATGTATTGAAGGAACCGACTCCCACGCTACCCACCTGGAGACAGAAACAGGAGCAAAAGTCAGGGATGCTGCGCCGCTTTGCTCAGAAGAGAAAGCCACAGGCAGGAACGCCGCATCCTCCAGCAGCTGCAGCACACTTACTAGCATGCAAACAGGAGTTCACTTTGCTCACATCACACCTTCATCTGGCGTTATCACCCCGGCGGAAAATTGGGCCCCCGACGAAGATAACAAAGTGATGCTGGGACACCTCTCCCACCGAGAAGCTGTGAAATCAGGTTCTGCAGCCAGAGCAGCAAAAAATGGTGCAAATACATCACCAAAACCCGGACTACTACGCACCATGTCGCAGCCACTGCTGAACCAGAGGAAGTTGCCCGTAAAAAACACTCAAACAGCAACAGGAGCAGCAGAAACATCAAAAATAACCCCCAAAATAGGAGCAACAGTCACCGCGTCCTCACGTGAGCCTGGGTTCCCTGCGGACGCAGCACGGGTGCGCCCCAAGACAAGCACAACAGCAACTGCTATTGCACGTGGTGGAGACTTACACATCCAGAAACGCACGCCCGTGAATAGGGACGGAAGTCTCCAAGAGAAAAAAGCAGCGGCAACAGCCTCAGAGCATCCCATATCACCGCGTTTATCTCCTGTCGCGCGGGGCCGGGGTAAGGCGGCAGCGACACCAAAGACTACAATATCAGTGACAGGAAAGATACTACGTGGCAATCTCAAGCCTACGCATCCGGAGCCTCAAGAGTGCAGTGGAGGAACGCGGTCGACCGCCTTAACTGCAGCAACTCCAGAGGCAGCAGCAAAAGCAGCAACTCTTCAGCAGGCGGCCGCAGCAAACCTGCAGAATTCCATAGCGATGCGAGCAATGCGCCCGATGACTCTAGCGGAGACGGTGTCAGCAGATGCCACGACAGTTCCACAAAAGCCAGCACCAGTAGGAAAGCCATCTGCAGAACTCGTAAGAGCAGCAAGACCTGCAGTGCTAAAAGCTGCAAAATCAGGAAACCCACGGACGTGTGCACCAGCGCCACAGCTCTCAAGTAAGCGAATGGGGCCCCTGCTTCCTGCTTTGGGGGCCCCTAGCGCACAACCGAGGCGAGCAACAGCAGATGGATCGCCGACGGGTCCCCACAAGGCAGCTGTTGCCTATGCCCCTCTCCGGCCTAGGCGGGATAGGTTGCTTGGAGACGCAGGAAGTTCAGCTGAGGCAGCAGCAACAACTCCAGCGACGGCCCCTGCAGCGGCAACAGCTGCATTAACAACTGCGCCAACTTCAATGGCAAAATCTCCAAAGTCAACACTGGAGCCTGCCCCTGCATTCTATAGATGCGCTGCACCCAACACGGGGAAGTCGCAACGACTGTTGACGCTCGGTGCTGGTGCTGCCTCCGGGAACATCCCAAGTCAGCCATCAGTTGCTAGACCAGGGGAGAGCAAGGCCTCCACTCGTGTCACGGGGAAAGGCTCTCCAAAGTTTTCCAGTGCAACAGGAATGGCGCCCAAACCCATAGCTGATGCCGTGGCGTCCATAGCTGGGACTCGGCAGGCTGTTAATACTGCTCCACGGAGTGCCAACGCTGCAGTTACCAAACCAGAGGCCCCCAAGCCAGCAGCTGTTGCGGTAGGGGCCATCAAGGCAGATGCTGTTGCCGCCGCGGCCCAAGGACAGTCTGACAAACCGCATGCTGATGGGGAGAGAATACCCAATGCAGCCCCAGTAGGCTTCACCATAGCACCCAGGCCGCTGGGAGCCAGACTGGTGTCCCGTCTCTCGGGTCTTTTCAAGAGGTCGGGAAGCAAGGAACTGAAGAATAAGTAGGAACACCAAAGGGACTTGGCAGCATCAGGATCGGGAACACTATCCAAGCACCGTCCGAAAACAGGAAATGCGCTTGTTTTGGTGGTCGCTAGAGCCTTTGTGGTCCTTCGGTCCCATACGCTTTTGAGGGGTTCTTTGGGGGTGCAGCGGGCTTCCTGGCTTGCCACCTGCCCAGTCACAGGGAGTCTGCTAAGAGTGAAGGCAATGATTTGACAGGCAGTGCCAGAACTTCAAGCCTTGTGTGCTGAGTCTGTCTTGCCGGAATATGTGTGTGGGAGGAAGGCTCAGCGGCAGGCGTCCCTGCGTCTATATATGAGAAATGAGGTTCATTTTTTGAGGCGCGCTCTTTCTTACACACCCTCGATTTGAGGGCGGAACTCGATAGTTTTACCATGGACAGGAATGCACAATGGTAGAGAATTACACCAAAAACAAGCCCCATAATCTGGACGTTAAGGGGGAGTCTGCTTCTGCAAAGCAGATGCTGCAGTTGTTGCTGGTACCGCCGCTGCTGTGCCAAGCAAACTCTTGGCGTCACACACGGGCGTAAAGCCAGGAGTCTACGCAAGAGCTCTTAGCATCTGAAGCGAAGAAAATTTATTCGCACGGGAGAGGATACGGGTGTATGTACTTCGCCCTCTTGCGTTGCCTAGTCGGCCTACTGCCTCCCTGACGATGCTTCCTCTCCTGATGCTGCGGTTGCTGGTGCTGCAGCTGCTGGTCGAAGGACTGTCCAGGTTCTTCGGCTCGACCGAACGCTTCCCCCAGGCTAATGGTGCTGTTCCCTACCTTGATGCCGTTTAGCTGTAACAAGCACCGTGTCGCATCCAAGGTTGAGCCGAACTGGATAAGGCCAAAGCCCAAATGCCGTCCCTCTGCAGCCTCAAACAAGCAAGAAACCGCAATAAGATCAAGCACGGCAAAATGCTGCAGGCGGGAGGACCGCCGAAAAAGGGATATGAAGGAGCGCACAAAAATACTCTCACGCAAAAGTACTTCGAAGGGTATAGACTACCAAACAGACAAACGTTACTGCCCCAGACCTCAAGGAAATCCACGCAATGCTCTACCAAGCCCTAGGTGTGCATCCAAGGCCGCCCGTCCTGTCCGCAGCGGCCATTGTACACCGGACAAGGAAACAAGCAAAGGGTGAAATGGAAGTAGACAAAACTACAGGCAGATATGCACGGAGGCAATGAAAGGGAACGGCGGCAGTCAGTATGGACTGGCTGACCTGAGTTTCTTTTCAATCTCGCATATACTTGGTGCTCCGTGATGGTTTGAAATATGTTCTCGAGGTCTGTTCCTGTCATTCGAAGGTCTATGCCACAGATGAAGAGGAAACGGCTCCCTAAAGGCCGAGTCCGTCGCTCCTGTAGCAAGGAGTTTTCCCTTTCATAACGGCGGAGCAGCTGATGTTGTTGCAGCTTTTCCTCCTTCAGCTCCTGCTGTTGCAGCGTGGGTGGTCCGTCTGCCTGGATATCCCAGAGAGTCCGCAATACTTCGACAGACGACTGCGGAGAGTCATACAGTAGTTCCTGCTGATGATGCACCAGTAGAGACAGTCTGTCGCGCATCATCAGCACCCGCCTGCTGTTGCTAGTGCCGCTGTGCCCCATGAGCAGCTGCTTTGCTTTCCTATACTGCAGCAGCGGCCCAGGAAGAGGGCTCCCTGGCGGAGGCGTTCGGCTTCTCTTTCGTTGCGAGTGAACTTCCTCTTCAGCTGGGAAAGGCAAAAGGGGCAGGTTGAGATATTTCTCTAGGTCTCCTTCGCGCTCCAACAGTAGCCGCTGTCGTGACAGCTCGAGCAAGTGGCTGCTGCCGCTGTCCCTGGACAAGTGGCGCACACGCAAACGAGGGTGCAGTCTAAAACGGCCTCGCGAAAACAAAATGCTGCTGCTCTTCATGTCGCCGCTCGTCGTGGTGGCGCTCCTGTTTGTTAGTATTCTAGGTGGCGGCAGCAAGCCACCAAATGCAACAACAGATGGCTTGGCGCCTTCGCTACAGCTGCTGGTGAAGCCGCTACAGCTCAATGTTCCCAATACTGACGCTCCTGCTGGACGTGCCTTCAGGGATAGCACGCACAACCAAAATTGCAGCAGAACGAGAAGCAGTCGCACTCGCACCGGAGGCGGCGGCTGCTGCCGCAGCCGCTGCTGTTTATTCATCTGCCCATCAGGGCGCTAACTTGAATGCACGCAACTCCTACATGCTACTGTTGCTGTTTCGTTTTCGCCCGCTGTGGCTGCTCCCGTTTCCGATGCAGGCCCCCGAAGTTGCTGAATGCTTTAGCGCAAAACTATGAAAAGCCATGTCAGTTGGATATAACTGCAAACAAAACTAACAATTAGGTTTGTTTTTATATATCGTGATCCTCAATGGCCCCTGAGTGTGTTGACACTTGCAAGGCTTCCAGAGATTGCCCGGGGCCCCTCAAGGGCCCCCAGCCAGTTGTTCGGCAGTTGCTTGCTTTCAGTAATGTCAACGTTTGGATAGTTTATGCAGCACCCTTTTGCTCCACTTTACTATATAAGTAGCGTAGAGCGTGCGAGACACCCAGCAATTTGACAAGGACGAGCATCATAGAGGGTCCGACTGGCGGACAGGCGGCCAGCTTAATTTTTGTTCCCTATCAGTAAGTCCCAGGTAGGAATAAGAAGGGAAGTACCTTCGTAGTGCCACACTAAGGCGGCTTCCAAATGTGCAATGAACCGGGCGGTATTGCTGCTACGGCGGCAGCATACGCTGCTGCTGCTGCTGCTGCTTCTGCTGTTCCGTCTGCCCGAAACAAGCTCTTTTTCAGTGCCATATATTCATTTTCCCCGCCGGGTAGTAGCGGGCGCCCTTGGAACAGCGTTTCGCCTGCCCTTAGGAGGGAACCCCGAGCATCCTCCAGCGGGCGGACAGCAGACGCGCCTTATTGGAGCCTCCCGGCTAGAATTATACAGACAGATTGCACTGAGTCTTGCCTCATTTGCACCAGTACTTTCGGGACCAGTTGCGGCCACATCAACAACAGCAGCAGGCACAGAAGCAACACCGACTTATGATGCAGGGGAAGCTGCGCTTACCTCTCCAGCAGCAAAAGCTGCTTCGGAAATCGAAACAGCCTACGCGGAAGTGGTTGCTGCTGCAGCAGGAGCGCTATCGGCTGATTCCGTGGAGCAGGGAGGCAAGAACAGTGGCAGTTGCAACAGCAGCTGTGGCAACAGCGCGGGCTTCTCCCCTTGGTGGGCTGCTGCCACTGCTAAAGCAGTTCAAGCAGCCCGTGCTTCTTTCCTATCCAAAGTGGCAGATGCTTTTGGCCTTAAGAATGCAGCTGATGCAATTGGAGTGGTATATGCACACCAGAGCAGCACCTGGGGCAATGCGAAGCTGCTAGTTGACCGCCAGCTGCTGCTGCGGCGGAGGGGAGAGCAGCAGAAGGGCAGCTGGTCTCTCCATTTCCTGGGGACTGGGGCCATGCAGGCCTCGGTAAGCATGGGTTCTGCTGGTGTTGGTGGTGTTGGGGCTGGTTTTGTTCCGTTTGGTGCTCTGATTATTGCTGTAACATTTTGCGTTGCTAGGAGTTGAGTGCGTGCTACTAACAGGACCAGGTATCGCTGGTACTGGGCTAGTGCATCCTCTCCACTGTGCAGAAACATTTCGCCGGCGTGCTTGCTGCACCTGCTCGTGCATGCAGTGGTTCTGCTGTTGTTGCAGCGGTGGACATTTCCGTTACTGCCCATGGTTCTGCCTCTGGTTCCCGTTTGTTTCCTTCAGGCGACTAGGGGAACCTCTTCTATTTTGTTTTCCCGTGGGGACGGCTGCGCTTGGCTTTTTGATTGCGGAGGAGGGCCCTCCCCAACTCACGCTGCTTCTGCCTGTCGTAGGGCCGCGTCAGCAGCAGACGCGGCAGCAGCTGAAGCAGGTGCTGTAGGAGACCTTAGCAGCAGGTTGGAGCGGGCAGTGGCTGCGGCTGTTGCTGCGGAGGCCATTACGTGGACAAACCCGGCTGTCGCTGCTACGCAGCAGCAGCAGCAACAGCAGGAAACGAGGAAGGTTCGGATACTGCATCCTGGCTTTCCTTCACCGTTTGCTGTTCCGCGTTTGCGTTGGTGGGATACTCGTGTTCTGAAAAGTGCAGCTGGAGTAGCTAGTCTGTGTCTTGCTCTTTCTGCAGAGACGCATGGGCGTGGTCCAGCGGGTATTTGTGACGCATCTTCACGGGGACCACTGCCTAGGCCTCCCTTCCTTTCTGTCCCAAATAGCGCAAGATCCAGAGGAGTGAGGCACTGAATGCTGCTAAGTGACACGCCTGGCTCGCGTGCTTCAGGTCTCTCATTCACTTCCTCTTGCCACCTGTTCACGCGTAGTTTCTCTTGTGCCCAACAGGCGCTACACGCACATTTCATTTGCCTGCTGTGGCACCGTTGCAGGGGACCCAGACACATCGAAATCGTGGGGCCTGAGGGGATCCGCAACCTTCTTCGCTGCATTTTGCATGTGTGTCGAACGTCAAGAACTGAGGGTTTAGAATACACGTTTGATGGCCTAGGATTTGGCATGTAGGGTGCGATGTTAAGGCTGGAAGTTCGGAGCCTTCTGCTATTGGGTATAGGATTCAGGGTTCAGGGCCTTGTGTTTTCGCCTGGCGCGCGTTGATTACGTTCCTTGAAGTGTGACAGCGCTTTGAAGTATTGTGCCGGGTCAGCGGAGGAATAGTTATTTTGGTTGCTTGTACAGCTGGGTGCGCGTTTTCAGGGCACCAGTGCGCGTCGGCTCCCTTCCTTTTCTGTGGTGGAGCTACGGGCTGTCCCCCATCTCCATCACAGGCGGTCGCGGGCCATCCGCCTGCCCTTTTTGCCTCCGTGAGCTCAGCGCTGCTGTGGGAAGCAGCACAGCGTGGAGTCAAAGTAAAACATATGGGCAAACAGACAGCGGAACAGCTACTGGCCGGAGATCTGGCTAAGCGCTGTGGTAGTATCAGCAGCTGCAGACCCACCCAGCAATGCTGCTGTCTATGCACGACATAATTTCGTCCTTCGGGCAGCAGTGATAGCTTCTCTTGCTGCTACCGGGGCTACTGCAGCTTCTGCACAGTTTGCTCCCGACCGATTCTGTCTGCAGTTGCGTGGATCTGTTGGGATTCAGGGCTCCGTCGGAGACTGTGGGAAGGGGGGACATTGAGCCGAACGCCGATGGCAGTTATGTGGCCTTTGAAGACTCCGAGATGGTCGTCACGGCTGCACCTATAAGAGTGAGCTGGCTGCTGCTCCCAGCGCAACCGTCTCTGAGGAGTGCATGTGCAGGAATCATTTGCTAGTTTCAGGGCAGTGAGCTGACATCCAGAAAGCCTAGGCGCACTGGAAGGCGCCGGCACTTTTCTGTTCGTTCCGTATGCGGTAGCAGGAGCTGGCGGGAAATCGCCCACGAGAACCACATCAGAAACAACCCCAACTGTTACATTGCGAGTACAAGGGTGTGACTTTGCTGCTGTTTTGCCTGTGCAGCACCTGGTGCCCTGTGTGGGTTACGTGTTGACGGAGAAGAAGTCTCGCCACCGCCTCCGGGCCGACATTATCGACCCCGTCATTGAAAGGAACTCCCATCGCTTGAAAGACCTTCACGAGTGGCCCCAACTCCGTGGGGAGCCCAGGGCTGTGTACAAGGCAAGGAATGTTGAACGCATCACAATAATGCCCATCACCAAGAACAGCAGCAGCCATATTCCTCACACGAGACCTATTCTCTACAGCAGACGCGAGCATGAGAGAATTGTTTTCAATGTCGCTTTTGGCTAGCGCCAACGGCAGTGAATATATTCATATTCCTGCCTCTGGTGGATGGTGCGGACCCTTTTTTCGTGTGGGTTGGACGCGGCCGTAACAATTTTGTTATTTGTTGCTTGCATGCTTCGTGTAGCTCCTGACTGACCTGAAAACTGGAGAGCGCTTTACATTCCCAGATGGGACTCAAGTTGGCCATTCCGATATATTTCTCGAGGCTCCTCATCCCAGGAAGATATGCTTCGCATTTGACACATGCGATGCCTCCCGGCTGCTCCCCTTTGCCCGTGGAGCCGACATCGTTGTAAGCGCGGCTGGTGCAGCTGTGGTTGGTGCAGATGCGGTTATTACTGCAGTAGGGAAGGGAAAGAAGGGAAGCGTTGCTGCGTTTGTAAAGGTTGTTGGCGGTGGGAGGGCTGCCACTTCTGTTGCTACAGGTGCACGAGGCGACGATGAGTGGCGTGAAAGGGACATCATGCAGGTCGGATCCATACTCGGATGCATTGCTTCCGTTGGATCAGCCAAGGTTGGAGAAGGGGGAAGGCCTCTCTCGTTGTTATGGGGAGTTTAAAGGCCGTAGCGCCAAAGACCTCATGGGTTCCCAGGTCCAGGCTGCAAGTGAGGCGGCCTTCGAGAGGGGCCACTCCTCCGCGGCCATGGCTGGCAGGTGAGGAAGGTGGTTGCGCTTTTTCAGAGAAGCTGCCCATTTGTCTGGGCACCGCAGCCTGCATACGTCTGCGGGCTAAGATATAAGGTTCAGAGCAAGTATGTGAGGCTGGGTGTTCGGTGCATTTGATGGTCTTCCGGGGAGCCGGGCAGTAGGGCCTTGACCGGTTTGGGTTTGTTGCATCCTCCTCAGCTTCGCATTTCGTGCCGGCGCTGGCCGGTTGGTGCTTACGCACTTCTCCCAAAGGTATCGAGGGGATCCCGCTCTGCGCAGTGTTCTTGCTATGGAGCGCGTGGAAGAGGAGGCGAGGTAAGGTGTCATATTGGGCATATGTCCGAATGGGATGCGCACTTGCAAGTCAAAATGTGCAGCGCAGGTGCAGTCTCTTTCTCCGTCCTGACTCCAGACCGAAGGTCAGTGAAGCATTTACCTTCTTGGCACTGTACGAATACGGAGTGAGTCCGTGTGGCTGTGGCTTTACAGACGGGCCTACGATATAGAGGGGCAGCTGCAGAAGGGAACTTATGCATCTCCCCTTAAAGTGACGGCCGCGTGGGACGGACTTGCTGTGGTGCTGCCGCAGCGCACCCATACGCGTGCTGTACACCCTCCCGATCGGGAGGCGTGAAAAAGCAGTAGTAAAAGCCCATGCAGCAGCTGTTGTTGCGCCTGGAGCTAGTGCTGCACCACGTGGGTAACAGGTTAGAGTTCCAGTGCTTCCCAGAGGAAAGGGGCTCCATTTGTGCGAGACGCACTTCTCTGGTGGATTAATACGTATTCACCTCTTCCTAGGTATCATCAGTGTGCATGCGAACATGCAACTATGGCTGTACAGTGCTTTCTCGCGCAGAGCCGTGTTGCTGCATTTTTGCATGTTACGCGGGCGCAATGCGCATCACATGGAACCAGTGGGATCGAATGGGTGCTAAGCATACTTTGTGGGATTCAAATTCGCTGCGGGGGGGTTGGGGTCAAAAAGGTGAAAACGCGAGTTAACTTCCTTCCAGAAGCCCCTGCCACTGCTCAAGTTCCTCCTTACTGAGGCGCCCGGCTCTTGCCTTCGCTGCCAATATCTTTGCTTCTGCTTCCGCTAGGATCGCTGCCACTGCTGTTAGTCTTGCAACTGCATTTTGTTCCTGTTTAGCTATTGCTCTGGCCTCGGCTGCTGCTACTTCGGCTGCTTCTTGTGCAGCTTCTTTTGCTAGGGCTGCTGCTGTCGCCGCTGCTGCTTGCGCTGCTGCTTCTCGTTCCGGGTCCCCCTCCGCTGCTGCTTTTGCCGCTGCCGCTGCTCTTGCCGCTGCCGCCTCCTGCGAAGCTAATTTGATTTGTTTGGAAGGTTCAACAAGAGAGGGTGCGTGGACCTCGACAGGTTCAGGAGGGAGAAGCGAGACCACTGGAGCAACATACTCAATATAAATGGCTTCATCTGCGTTTGCCGCCCAATCCACACGAGACGTGGCCCTCCGAAAGAACCGGAGAGGGCCACTCCTGCGTCTCATGCAACTACGCCGCTGAACCGACAATGTCCTGTAGGCAGGCAGATTAGTGCCATCGTCTTCGCTTGAAGACGAAGAACTGCTATCAGCCATTGACTTTGACGTGAGGATGGAGCGCACTGTGTGGCACATCGGATGACAGCGCAATATATTTTCACTTAGTGCTTTGGCTACAGCTGTTGCGGAAGGGAGCCCTGGTTTCCCGCAAGGCGTACACGCAGCAGTGCCTGATGAACGCTCCTCCATTCCACCAACATTCGTTCCAGGAGCCCTTAATGCAGCAGCTGCCCCTTGGGAAATTATGCGAAAGGCGAGCAGCTTTTCAATAAGCATGGCAAAATCTTTTTCCGTAGCCAGTGGAGCAAAGGTCTTTGCTTTTATTACGCTAGTTTCTCGAACCACTGATAATGGCATCTTGGATTTGGAGAGCCCCGCTTCATGAACTGGTGGAGGAGCCGCTTGCTCCGAAGCAACATGCGTAGCCGTTCCTGACTCGAAATCCCCCTCCTCAGGGCTCATGATGGCAGGAGATATTTGCTGAGGAACTGCCAGTTGGCGAACAAGGGGGGCAGCGTCCTCTTGAAAAATCAAGGGTGAGGCACACTCGAGTCCTGGTTCTTTCTGTTGCATGTTCGTTGGTTCAGGAGATTCATGTGTTTCCGACCATTCAGCGAATTCGCCATACCCGTCCAGAAAGCTCGCTGAACAGTCAGTTGATACGCCTGTGGAGCCAGCAAGAGGCAACTTTCGGGGTTCTTTGCGCCTGTTAGGTGAACTCGGTGTTTCGTCCCCTTCATGCGCTTTATAGGGGAATATATCTACGTTGTGCAGCTGCTCCCTGGCAGTTCTCACATGCTCCAGCTCTATCTGGGCCCTCTCGCGCAGCTGAGCCTGCAGGCGTCGTCGCTCCGAGCGAGAGTTTTGCCGGGACTTTTTCGTGCTCTGGTCTTCTTCGCCGCTCTGTAGCTCTAAGCGCTTCTCTTCTTTTGCATTCTGCAGGGACGAACAAACAAGCTCAAGAAAGGTATGGGTCAAAAACACAGTTTACTGTGTGCCAAATGCACATAGTGGAGAGCCTCCTGTGCGTGGGCATGTTGGCTGAGCGCGCATATTCGCACATGCCCACTACCCACCCACACCCAAATCTGTGTCTTACATTAGACTTAGAGGTGAGCCATGTGGCCGCACGGGCATTCGAGCTGCGAAAAAATGGGTTAGTAACCACGAGGGATTGAATTCCATTCCACGGACCCATTGGCCCCAACAGGTGAAGTGCAGGCTACGTGCTGCCTGGATGGATTGTTGGCAATGGGCCAAGAGAGAAAACACTTGTTGCAGAATGGCAGGGCAGGCAAATTAGATATATATTTACAGAGTAATTGTCAACTGCTTGAGCGGAATGTACCGTAACGTCCGGTAACACGCCAAAATACGAAACGCCGAGGTCACCCCTATGTGCCGCCAAGGGGTGGCAGGGAAGAATTCGTAGAGAACCTTCTAAACCGCAACCTCAGAGTTCCAAACGTAAATTAGTGAGATATCAGTGTTCCAGTTGCTGCAAGCTACGCAGCAAAATCCTCTGGTCAAATGATACAATCACGCACGCCTGAGAAGCAAACAGCAGCTGCAGGACGCTACCGGGCAACCGGGCCCGGCAGCTGACAGCGAACTGAAGAACAATTTTTCTCGTTATACTCTACGTAACAACATAATATAAATTATCTGCGGAGAAAGAGCAAAACGAATAACGGGCTTAAAAATAAACCATGCGCCTTCGGTCCGCCGAGGCACCGGCTGCCCTGGGTGGCCAACTGACCAGCGTGTACAAGGCAGCTCGGTCGCCTAATGGGCACGACCAAGCAATGGATAAACTGGAGTGTCAAAGCGAAATGCTCTCCCCAACCAATAATTCGAGCAACATCAAAACTCCTGGATCTTACTACGTCGACAGTAATCTGTCCCCCAACAACTTCTCGACCATCGGGGATAAGTTGCTGCCTGCGTAGGGGAGCTTTCTGTTCCGTAAATGTCTCCTCCCCTCACTTAAAGAATCACATCTTCATCCACTCATGTTTCAGTTGAAGCATTATTAGTATCCCCTCCATATGCAATGCTACCCACTTGCTCATCCCACTTTAGCTCGTCGGGGCGGCTCCGCGGCACACCGGTTTTTGAGACCTTGAACTGCCAAGCTGCTTTGAATCACGTCTCTTCCACAGGTGAGTAAATATATCCATGTGTGCTTGTTGGCCACTCCCTGCAGCACCAACGGGCTTTCGCAGGGCCCCTACAAAAACTACTGTAGCTGGTTGTGCACGCACCCAACACTGGCGCATGAGAATGCTACAAGAGATAGCACGCTTGATAGCTAACGGCCCAATACGTCAAATTGCATAGAGTGCTAGTACATGTTTCGAAGAACGCAGAAGGCAGCCAGTTTCTGGACAGGCCAAGCAAATCGCCTTTCCATTCGTGGAGCTCTCGCTCAGCCATTTCACGCCGTGGGACAATCCTTCAGCACATCTGTGAGGGAACTGTACTGCGCCACCATCTAGTAATGCTCCCTTTTAAGCTCTGGGTACAGCACCCGCTGAATCATTGGCTGCCTTTGGTCACCAGCGCACTCGTTGCCTGTAACGCTGAATATTGTTTACAGTTTTATGCTGACCGAACGTACGATGGGCCTAGACGCAACAAAGGCTGGGTGCGGTCCATATTGCTGTTCGCCACTTGCTGAATCAGCACAGCATCCACCTCATCTTCCTGAAGGCACAAATGAAGGCAAGTACGTGCCAACCAAACACACAATACACGGAGGAATGCTGGGCAGCACGAAAAGAACCACGCACACCAGCGAAAATGCCTAGAGAAGAATGAAGAATGTGGTGAGATGCTAAGCTATAT
>NW_013547316.1:0-25583 GCF_000499425.1 Eimeria acervulina
TATTTATATTTATATTTATATTTATATTTATATTTATATTTATATTTATATTTATATTTATATTCACACCTAAAATATATATATATATATATACAGAGAGAGAGACAGAGAAAGAGAGATTTATAAGGATTGATAGAATTACAATTAATTGACAACACTAATAATAAAAAGATAATAAAAAATAAATAAATAAATAAATAAATGTGACTGACCTCTTTTTATGTGCTCTGTATATCGCATCTACATTGAAGACATTCCAGCCGAAAGTAGTTTTAGACTTTTTCTTTTTTAAACGCTGTGCTTCTTCTGATGCAGCAAGTGTTTGATTTAAGACAGACTGTGCATTTAAATGCCTTCTCCTTGACCTGCTGCTTCTTCCATCAGCTTCTTCGTCTTCGTCGCTCGATTCTGCTGCTGCTGCTGCTGCTCGTGCTGCTCGTGCTGCTGCGGTAGACCTGCTGCTGCCTTCTGCTGCTGCTGCTTCTTCTTCTGCTGCTTCTTCTTTCTCTTCCTGATACAGCCGATACATCGGAGCCTCCTGCAAACGCTTGTACGCATCACGAGCTGCTGCTGCTGCTGCTGCTGCTGCTGCTTGCGGCATCTGCCACTGCTTCTTCTCTTCTAACACCTGCAGCAGCAACAGCAGCAACAGCAGCAGCAGAAGCAGCAGCAGCAGAAGCAGCAGCAGCAGAAGCAGCAGCAGCAACCACACACAGTCTATATTGGAAACGCAACAGCAGCAGCAAAATAAACTGCTGGATGGTGCTGTTGCGGTCGCCTGCTGCTGCTGCTCCGTGCTGCTTCCTGCTGCTGCAGTTGTTGCTGCTGCTGTTGCTGCTGCTGTTGCTGCTGCTGCAGTTGTCCGCCTCACCTCTTTGGTGTTGAGGGCGCGGCCCTGATTGAGTTGGAGACGAAGAGACAGCAGCTTTTGCTTCCTCTCCAGAAGCAGAGCACGTGCTGCTGCTTTGCCGCTGCTGCTGCTGCTGCTGCTGCTGCTGTTGTCTTCGTTTGTCTCTGAATCTTCATCATCATGCAAATCCATCAATAGCTTGCCTAGAGGGTCTATTGCTGCTGCTTCTGCTGCTGCTCTTTTCTGATGCTGCTGCTGTGTTTCATCATCGCTGCTGCTGCTGTCGCCGTCATATAGAAACGCAGCACCTGGAGCTTCTGCTGCTGCTGCTGTTGCTGCTGCTGCTTCTTTTGGCTGCAGCAGCTCCTTAAGAGATCCCCCTGCAGCAACCTTCTCTAAGGCTTGCTGTGCTGCATATGTGCTGCTCTCTAAAAATCTCTGTCTCTTTCTCTCAAGTCTTCTCTTCTTATCGCGACGCGACGGGGCTTCCATCTCACTGTCGCTGCTGCTGCTCACCGACTCCTCGTCACTCCCTAAGCAGCAGCAGCAGCAGCAGCAGCAGCAGCAGCAGCAAAAGGTGCAGCAATAGAAGCAGCAGTAGCAGCAGTAGAAGCACGAGTAGAAGCAGCAGCACCAAAAGTAATGGAAACAACAACAGAAAAAGCAGCAGCTGCAGCAGCAGCTACAGGAGCAACAGCAGCAACTGCAGCAGCAACAGCAGCAGCAGCAACAGCAACAGCAGCAGCAACAGCAGCAGCAACAGCAGCAGCAGCTTACCTTTAAGTTTGCGTGCATCTTCTGCTTGTTTCTGCATTTCTTTTTCATGCTTTTTCATCAGAGTTTCGAGCTGAGATCGGACGCCGCTTAATGATGCATTACGAAGAGCAGAAGGAGCAGCCAGCTGACCGCAACCTGCAGCAAACAAACCCTAAACCCTAAACCCTAAACCCTAAAGCCCTAAGTTGATTACAGCCTGCAGGGGTTTAGGGTTTGGAATTAAAGGTTTAGGGTTTAGCATTTTAGAATTAAAGGTTTAGGGTTTAGGGTTTAGGGTATTAGAACTAAAGGTTAGGGTTTAGGGTTTAGGGATTAGGGTTTAGGGTATTAGAATTAAAGGTTAGGCTTTAGGGTTTAGGGTTTAGGGTTTAGGGTTTAGGGTGATAATAGCATTACCAGTGATAAGAATAGGAACTCTAGGAGTTTGTGAGTTCGGGTGTACAGGGATCTGTTGCATAGCTCTTAAGACGTTAATCCCTTCAATTAGCTGCCCTATTACTTGATGTTTATTATCAAACTGCGGTGTCTTCTTCAAAGTTATAAAAAACTGAGAGCCGTTGCTGTTGCGGCCGTTGTTCGCCATGCTCAGACACCCTAAACAGCAAATCAGCAAACAAATTTATATTTTATTATATATTTAATTTAATTTAATGCGATCTAGTATAATATCTTTAATATAATATAATATGATGTAATATAATATGTAATGTAATATAATATGTAATGTAATATAATAGTAATATAATATAATATAATAATAATACAATATAATATAATGTAGGACAATATAATATTAATATAACACATAATAAATATAAATACAAATATAATAGGCTTTATTATTCAAGGATTAGACTTTATTGTTTATTGTTTATCGTTCAAGGTTTAGGGTTTAAAAGGGTTTAGGATTTACAAGGGTTTACGGTTTAGGGTTTCTAAGGGTTTCTAAGGGTTTCTAAGGGTTTCTAAAGGTTTCTAAGGGTTTCTAAAGGTTTCTAAGGGTTTATAAAGGTTTCTAAGGGTTTATAAGGGTTTATAAGGGTTTATAAGAGTTTATAAGGGTTTCTAAGGGTTTATAAGGGTTTAGGGTTTATAAGGGTTTAGGGTACCAGCTTGTGCATGTCTGCGAGCAAAGTTTTCATCATTAAATGTGCCGCCCCAGATGCTTTCTCCTGCAGAACCATCGTTGTTAATAAAGTCTCCGCTTTGTAGCAATACACCCGAAACATATCTAAAAAATAAACAGCCTCGATAGCATAGAGGTTTACCGGAGCCCTTGCTTAAACCATACTCTCCTGCAGCACAAGCAGCAGCAGCAGCAGAAGAAGAAGCAGCAGCAGAAGTAGTAGGGATAGTACAGGAGTAGAAGCAGCAGCTACAACACGCTAACTGCATGCGGAGACAGCAACCATGATAGCAACAGCAAATGCAGCAGCAGCAGCAGTAAAAACACCAGCAGCAACAGCAGCAGCAACACCAGCAGCAGCAACAGCAGCAATAGCAGCAGCAACACCACCAACACCAGCAGCAGCAGCAACACCACCAACACCAGCAGCAGCAGCAACAGCAGCAGCAGCAACACCACCAACACCAGCAGCAGCAGCAACAACAGCAGCAGCAACAGCAATAGCAGCAGCAACAGCAGCAGCAACAGCAGCAGCAGCAGCAGCAGCATTACCTGTACAGAGCCCCCTGAAGTTTTCTGCTGCTTTCGGAGTAATATCTGCAAACAATTTAAAGACCAAACGCCCAGCGGGCTGAGTGCCGATAGAAATATCCAAATAAACTAAAGGCGTTGAACGAGACATCTTCAAGACAAAAAAGAATATTAGCTGCTGCTGCTGCTGCTATTGCTGCTGCTGCTGCTGCAGCTGTTGTTGTTGCTGCTGATGCAGCTCTTGTTGTTGTTGCTGCTGCAGCTGTTCTTGTTGTTGCTGCTGCAGCTGTTGTTGTTGTTGCTGTTGCTGCACCTGTCGTTGCTGCTGCTGATGCTGCTGATGCAGCTGTTGTTGTTGCTGCTGATCGTACAGCTGTTGCTGCTGTTGCTGCTGCTGCTGCTGGTTTTCTTGCTGCTGCAGACGGTGGCGATGAAGAAAGTAGAGAATTTGCTGCTAGGAGTTCCTTTGATCTTTGCTGCTGCTGCAGTGAATGCTGCTGCGCACGCAGCAGCAGCAGCTGCTGCTGCAGCTGCTGCTGCGTATTCTGCTGCTGCTGTTGTTGCAGCTGCTACTGCTGCTCTTACTCCTACTGCCGCTGAGCGCCCTGCTGCTGCTGCAGTTGATGCTGCTGCTGTGCTGCCAGTTGCTTCTGCTATCCGATGCAGTTGCTGCAGCAACAGCCAGCAAAGGATACGGTGTATATACACCTTGATCTGCTGCTGCTGCGTGCCTTGCTGCTGCTGCTGCTGCTGCTTGTCTGCTGGCTCTGTCAAAGCAGCAGCTCTTCTCCTTCTTAGATGCAGCAGCAATACATGAAAAGAATATTACAACGATAATTTCATAAATTGTGTTTTGCTGGAGTGCAGCAGCAGCAGCAGCATCTGCTGCTGCTGCTGCTGCTCTACGGGGCCCCCGTACGGCACGCATGCTGTAGAAGATTGCATGTGGCTGCTGCTGCTGTTGCTGTTGCTGCTGCTGCTGCAGTAAGTAACGCCTGATGTTTATTTAATTAATTGTTTTATATTTTTTTGTTTTGTTTTGAAGAGGAAGCAGAGCAAAATCTCTAACCATCACCCCACACACGAGGGGGCCCCTCTAGGGTTTAGGGTTTAGGGTTTAGGGTTTGGAGTTAGCTTCGCAGTGATGCTGCAATCAGCAGCAGCTGCGCCAGCAGCATCTGCAGCAGCAGCAGCTGCTGCAGCTGCTGTTGCTGCTGCACACCGCCTCCCGTTTCGCCGGGGATGGAATGCACTCAGTTACAGCAGCAGCAGCAACAACAGCAGCAGCTGCTGCAGCAGCTGCTGCTGCACCAAGGGCATCTGGCGCAGCAACAATCGCAGCCTTCTCCCGGTGGAGTACCCAGACTCCCCGCGCAGCAGCAACGGCAGCAGCAGCAGCAGCAACAACAGCAGCGACAAGATCAACACCTTACAACAGCAGCGGGCGTACTTCTTCCTCAGAAGCAGCAGCAGCAGCAGCGGCAGCGTCATCAGTAGCAGCAGCACCAGCAAGTTGAACACTTTGCAGCAACGGCGGGTTCGCTTCTTCAGCAGCAGCAGCAGCAGCAGCAGCAGCAGCAGCAGCAGCAGCGCCATAGGCCACCGCCCCTGGAGTCATATGGGCCGCAGCAGCAACCGCAGCCGTTGGGTGTCTCGGGTTGATGGTTTAATTCGGAAGGGGCAGCAAAAAGCAGAAGCTCTTGCTGCAGTTTCTGATGAAGGGTTTGCTGCTGCAGGTCCTGCTGCTGCTGCTGCTGCTTCATTTGCTGCTGCTGCTGCAGCAGAACTAGAAGGAGGCCGCACATTCCCCAGCGACTGTGTGCACCCTGACCTAAAGAAAATTACTCCAGCTTGGAATAGCAGGCGGTCAGCTGCTGCTGCTGCTGCTGCTGCTGCTGGTGTTGCTGCTGCTGCTGCTGGTGTTGCTGCTGCTGGTGTTGCTGCTGCTGGTGTTGCTACTGGTGTTGCTGCTGGTGCTGTTGCTGCTGCTGCTGCTGCTGCTGCAGTCTCTTTGTTTGCTTTTCTCTTGCAGTTTCTTGGTGTATAAGATAGGAATGATGTCTATATATATATATATATATTTATATATATTTTTTTATATTATATATATACATATACATATATATATCATTATAAAGCTAATAACATCACCAGCACATTTACAACAACAAATATATTACTAGAATGATATATATATAAGTGTTCTTTGTGGTGTTTGTAATGCATGCAGTTGCGGTGTCTTGGGATATAAGGTAGGAATGATGTCCCTTTGGAATGGCTGGGGCGAACGAGAAGCTGTAACTGTTGTTCAGATCGACAGATGCATAATTTTACAGAAGAAGTCTCTCTCTTCTGATGGATATGAAGCTTGTCTGCTCGGCATCGGTCAGAAACATATACTTTATGCTGCTCCTGCTGTTGCTGCTCGTGCTGCTGTTGCTGCTCGTGCTGCTCGTGCTGCTGCTGCTCGTGCAGCTATTGCTGCTCGTGGTGCTGCTGCTGCTGCTCGTGCTGCTCGTGCTGCTCGTGCTGCTGCTGCTGCTGTATCGCATCGTGATATATCGGATGCTGCTATATCTGGTGCTGCTATATCTGCTACTGCCATATCTGATTGCTGCTAGATGCTGCTGCTTGTTGCTGCTAGATCTGCTGCTGGTAGATGCTGCTGCTGTTGCTGCTAGATCTGCTGCTTCTAGATGCTGCTGCTACTACTGTTTCTGCTGATGCTGTTGTTGCCTCTGCTGATGCTGCTATTGCTAGATCTGCCCATGGTAGTTCTGTTGCTGCTGCTGCTGCTTGATCCGCTGCTAGATCTGCTGCTGCTGCTTCTGCTGCTGGGCCTGCTGTTGCCGCTGCTACAGCTGCTAGATCTGCTGCTGCGTCAAATTTCTAATCCTATTTACATTCCTAATTTATATTTAATATTTATATTTATATATCTCTCTATTTCTATTTATATTATTAATTTGCATTTTTATGTTTGCAGGGTATCGATCGCCTGCGAGAACACCTCGTCCTCATTTGGGTGTCTGCTTGTCTATGGGCATCGAGCCAAAGGCACACACTGCAGAGTTTAAGGTGAGGAGACACTCGAATTTATTATTAAGACAAAAGGAGACACTTGAATTTATTAGTAAGACAAAAGGAGACACTTGAATTGATTATTAAGACAAAAGGAGACACTCGAATTTATTAGCAAGACAGAAGGAGACACTTGAAGAAATAATTACGACAAAGGCAGACACTTGGAGCTATCATTGAGACAAAAGGAGACACAGCATTAAATATAAATTAGAAGACAAAAGGAGACACCTAAAGAAGTCATTAAGACAAAAGGAGACACAGCATTAAATATAAATTAGGAGACAAAAGGAGACAGTTTGTGTTTTTTTATATTTATTTCACCTCTTGTATATCAAGAAAGATGGTTCGAATTGATTTTTTTGCATATATCGTTTATTATTTATAGTTGTCTACTTTTATTTAAAGAGACATTTGTTATTTGGCGTATGTTAATTATCTACTTGTGCACTTTCAGGTGTCTTCTGACTGTCTCCTTCCCCCGGGGCATGAGATGAGTGTTTTGCATTTCGTTCCGGGTCAGTGGTGTTTCGTCTCCGGCTGGACGACAGCAAAAGGCTATCAAGGACCCATGAAGAAATGGGGGTTCAAAGGTATGCTGCTGCTGCTGCTGCTGCTGCTGCTGCTGATGCTGGTGCTACTGTTGATGCTGGTGCTGTTGCTGTTACTGCTGATGATGATGCTGCTGGTGCTGCTGTTGATGCTGATGCTGTTGATGCTGGTGCTGGTGCTGTTGCTGTTGCTGCTGATGATGATGCTGCTGGTGCTGCTGTTGATGCTGATGCTGGTGCTGGTGCTGCTGAAGATGCTGATACTGCTGCTGCTGTTGATGCTGCTGCTGGTGCTGTTGATGCTGTTACTGCTGTTGATGCTATTGATGCTGCTGTGGCTGTTGGTGTTATTGATGCTGCTATTGCTGTTGGTGCTGTTGCTTCTGATGATGCTGTTGCTGCTGCTACTGTTGCTGCTGATGATGCTGTTGCAACTACTGTTGCTGCTGATGATGATGCTACTACTGCTGCTGCTTCTGCTGCTGATGTTGTGTTTTCAACTGTATCCTGCTGCCTCTACCGCTGCTTCTACCCACCCGTTTCACCTGCTGCTCCTTCTGCTGCACCTTCTGCTGCTGCACCCTCTGCTGCACCTTCTGCTGCACCTTCTGCTGGTGCTGCTGTTGCTGCTGCTGCAGGACAAAACGCTAGCCACGGAACAGAGAGTAAAGCTCATCGGTCTCACGGAAGCATTGGACAAAGTAAAACCGTAAATGTCGTTTGGAAATTCAAAAAGATGTCGGGACACCTGGGCCCCGACCCGAGAGTTGTGAACTGTCAGGTGTTAAGAATTCAAACCGATAGAAATCTTGTCTTTTTAAAAGGTAATAATATAATTTAAATATTATATTATATAATATTATATAATATATAATATTATATTAACGCAAACATACATGCATGCTGCTCCTGCTCCTGCTGCACCTGCTTCTCCTGGTGTGGTTGTTGCTGCTGGTACACCTGCCTCTGCTGCTGCTGAGGGTGTACCTGTTGCTGCTGCTGCGTTTGCTGCTGTGGCTGTTGCTGCTGGTGTGTATGGTGCTGCTGCTAGTGTACCTGTTTGCTGCTACACCTGCTGCTGCTGTGTCTGCTGCTGGTTCTGGCGGTATACCTGTTACAGTTCTCGTATATACTGCTGTGTTTCCTGCTGCTGCTGCGTTTCCTGCTGCTGCTGCTGCTGCAGGGTGTGTGCCTGGGGGTGTGGGGTCTCTGCTGAAGATCAGCGACGCTCGAGGCAAAACGCATCATCAGCGCAATCGCCATTTGCTGCTGCCTTTTCCTACATTTGTTCCCGATGCTAATAAAGAATATCCTTATCTTTTAAACAAACCTGAGGCAAAGGAAGACCCCTTCGCTTACCCAGAAATACCCATTCATGATAAAGACGAGAACTGAACTGAACGCTAAACCAACCTGCTGCTGCCGCTGCTGCTGCTGCTGCTGCTGCTGATGCTGATGCTCCTCCTGCTCATGCATCTGCTGCGGCTGCACACACAGGCATCAACACCGGCACCGAGCAAAGTTTGCTTGACAAAACAAAAGAAATACCCCTAAACACTTTATATCTTTTTTTCTAACAGACAGTCTATATATTATTTTTCTAAGCAATTCTTCTTTCTTACGAGTTACGACTGGCCCCAGATAGCGAATGTAAACCCTAAACCCTAAACCCTAAACCCTAGACCTAACCGAGCCTCCCCCTACACTGCTTAACGCAGCTGCAGTAGCCCCAGCAGCTGGAGTAGCTACTGTAGCTGCAGTAATTGCAGCAGCTGCAGCAACTGCAGTAGCTGCAGCAGCTGCAGCAGCACATAGTAAATAGGTGGTGTATGTACACTGGAGACAGCTGCACTTCGCCGTGTTCACCGCATGTGTTCTTCATTAAAACCCTAAGGTGTAGCTAGCTGCCAGCAACGTCTAGCTAGCCACGTAGCTAGCTAGCTAGCTAGCTAGCGTGATAATCTCAGCCTGTTGCTGTTTTTTTTCTATATGCAGCAAAAGGAGGAATCGCACAGCTTTTGAATAGAAAAGAAAGACAATACTAAAGCGTTTCCAAGAAAAGCTAAAGGGGCAGCTGCAGCAACTAGTGCTGCTGCTGCTGCTGCTACTGATGTTGCTTCTATAGCCGCATCCCGAAGCAGCTGCCTTCTTCCCACTTAGAAGCAGCAGTCCGACTGACTTTGCTGCTGCAGCGACAGCTTCAGCTGCTGCTGCGTTAGTATTTTCGCGCATTCACCTGCTATGTGCTTCGCTGCAGCTGTTGCTGCAATCCTGTAGCAGCAGCAGCAGTAGCCAAAGCAGATGAGGTGGGTTTGTCTATCTTCTGTTGTCTGCTGCATCGTTGCAGTTCATATGCAACGGAGAGAAGCCCGTAGAGACGCAGCTGCCGCAGAGACAGCGCTGCGTGTGGCAGCGGTAAGGCCTTGCAAGGATAGTTTGAGAGACAGTGCAGCGGCCTGGGGAGCAGCAGCAGCCGCAAGCAGGAGGAGGAGGAGCAGCAGCGGCAACAGCAGCAGCACATTGTGGGGCCGGTTGTCGGTGTTTACTAGAGGCGCAGCGGCCGCCAGCAGCAGCATGGGGAGCAGCAACGCCTTGGCAGCTGCAGCAGCAGCAGCAGGTGCAGTCCGCAGCAGCAGCATGAAGCCCCTCATTGCTGCTGCTGCAGCATACGACAGTAGTTTCGTTCGGGTCCTTTATGGTGTACAGATAGAGACTGTCTCCTCCTCTAACATCATAGTCTGCCAGTGCATTTGTTGCAGTAAGGGTAAACCCATTAAATACTAAACGCATGCGATCAGCACGAGTAACAATCAGCCGCTCCAGCCGCTGCTGCAGCTCCTTCACGCTGCATTCCTCTGGGTCTATGTCGAAGGCCCACGTGCAAGCTGCAGCAACAGCAGCAGCAGCAGAAGCAGCAGCAGCAATAGCAGAAGTAACAGCAGCAGCAGCACGTATGTATCAAACTAATGCACAAGAAAACTGTCAATTGAAACGCTACCAAAAGCAACAAACAGTATGCCCCATACAGTCCGAACGGTGCTGTGCTGCTGCTGTTGCTGCTGCTGCTGTTGCTGCTGCTGCTGTTGCTGCTGCTGCTGTTGCTGCTGCTGCTGTTGCTGCTGCTGCCTTTGCTGCTGCTGATTGAAAGCACCCTCACCTATTTTCCCTTTGTTGCTGCCGGGGATAGGAGCAACGCGGTGTACGAAGACAGCGACATTTTTAAAATGTGTTGGGTTGCGAGTCTGCAAGCGTGTCTCCGGAAATACTGCAGCACATAAACCCCACACCAAACATTATCAAATTTAGACCCTGGTGCTGCTGCTGCTGCTGCTGCTGCTGCAGCTGCTGCTGCTGCAGCTGCTGCTGCTGCTGCAAGTGCTGCAAGTGCTGCCGCACTTGCAGAGGCTGCAGCGGCAGTTGTAAAGAAATTGGTGTGTATTGTGTTTTAACCAAGACTGCTTGCTCCTGCTTCTGCTGTTGCTGCTGCAGCTGTTGCTGTTGCTGCTGCTGCTGCTGCTGCTGCTGCTGCTGCAGCTCGTAGGAACCTTAGAAGATCTTACTTACCATCATATTCAAATGTTTCGTTGGGTTTGTTGTGCAGTCTGTTATAAAGCGCATCAGCAACATAGGGATGAACAACTCCGCATAACTTCTTTCCTTTCAGAGCATCTGCAAGAGCCTGCAGCAAATAAGGAGACAGATAGGTAGCTGCAGCAGAAGAGGATAAGAGAGACAGGTGTCTCTTTTATGCATCAACAGCAAACATTGAATCTATTAAAGGATTAAGCTGTCTCCTTTATGCATATATTAATAAACACAGAATCTATTAAAGCAAACAACTGTCTCCTTTACGCATATAAATAAACACACACAGGGCAGAGGAAGTGAGACAACTGTCTCCTTTATGCATAGAAACAAGCAAGGAATCAATTAAAAGGAGACAGCTGTCTCCTCTATTCATAAACAAGAGTCAGCACAAGAGCTGCAAGAAGAAAACAAACACCAAAGAGAAATAAAGCAGCCACAAAGAGAGACAGGTAAAAAAGATAAAAAACAACAACAATACACCCAAAGACAGACAAAAGAGGTATAAAGAGAGACAGATACAAAGAAATATAGAAACAGATACAGATACAAAGAAATATAGAGACAGAGACAGAGACAGAGACAGAGACAGATGGATAGAGATAAAGATAGAGAGGGAGGAGAGATAGATCAAGGAGACAGAAACAAAGACAGGCATAGAGAGGCACACAGATATACAGACAGAGACAGACAGATAAAGAGACACAGAAACAGAGACAGAGACAGACGCAGAGACAGCTATGGAGGAACATACTAAAATAGAAGAGAAGCAATTATATCTGGATATATATATATATATATATAGAGAGAGAGAGAGAGACAGGCAGACAGACACGCAGATAGACACATATATAAACCCAAATAGATACTGAGACCAATAAGAGGTAAACGGAGAGAGAGACAGAGGACAAGGAGAAAGAAGCACAGAAAGAGACAAATAGATGCAAAGAGACAGAAACGGAGACAGATAAGGAGGAAGAGACAGAGACATTTCCAGAGAAAGAAACAGAGAAGGGGTCAGCGAAGGACAGCGACAGAAGCAAAGACAGAGACTGATTTAAAAAAACAAAAAACGAACGGAGACAGAGACAGTGATAGAGACAGCTAGAGATAAATAGACAGATATATAGAGACAGAAATAGAGAGAGAGAGAGAGAGACAGACAGACAGACAGACAGACACACAGACAGAGACAGAGGGAGAGAGACAGCATCAAGAGACAAAGAGAAGAGGAGAGAGCAGCTAGCAGCAAAGACAGAACACGAGACAATACCGTGTAGTATACACAGCCAAGTGGGAGACACAGTAACTAGATAGAGATGAGAGAAGCAGCAGCAAGCAGAAATAAACAAACAAACAAAGAAGCACACGAAGCAGCAGTATGCATACAACACAGACCCAAACAGCAGCAGCAAGAAATACGAAGTTCTTCAAGCAGCAGCTGCCGCCACTGCTGCTGCTGGTTGCATGCAAGTGTTGCAGCAGAAGGAAACAGGATGTTGAACAGCACCCGCAGCAGCAGCAACACCAGCAGAAGCCACAGCAGCAGCAGCAACATCAACAGAAGCCACAGCAGCAGCAGCAACATCAACGGAAGCCACAGCAGCAGCAGCAACATCAACAGAAGCCACAGCAGCAGCAGCAACATCAACAGAAGCCACAGAAGCAGCAGCAACAGCGGCAGCAGCGACAGCAGCAGCAGCAACCAGCAGCCGCTCTACAGCCAGTTAATGGGCCTGCTATGTGCACGCATGCAACTTGCCTGCGTTGATCTTATATAATTTTCCCTTAGCTGCAGCTTTACGTCGAGGTGAGCGTCTCTAGAGAGGCCTAGGTCCTCAGCCACTGCGTCTACGATATCGTCAATTGTGCGTCCATCTGCAGGCTCCTCTTCTCGCAGCTGAAAGTCCGACATCCTCTACTGCTGCTGATGCTGCTGCTGCGGCTGCTGTTGCAGTTCTTCTACGGGTGTTGCTCCTAGCAGTGGAAGCAACTGCTGCGGTTGCTGCGGCTGCGGCTACTCTTGATGCTGCTGTTGCGTTGTTCGAGGAATGCTGCTCGGGCGCAGCCGACCCGCACCTGCTGCTCCCCCGGCTGCTGCTGGTGCTGCTGGTGCTGCTGCTGCTGTCCCTGCGCACCTGATGTTGCAAGATCAGTCAAAGAAGTAAATGCCCTTTAAAGTTCGATTCAGAATGTGCTGGATTTTGTGTGCACCGCTACGGAGAGGCGCGAACAGAGCGAAGACACTCGAGGCATCCCGCGGCTGTCCAAGGGCCAGCAGCAGCAGCAACAGCGAGAAGAGCAGCAGCAGCAGCACCAACTACAGCAGCTCCAACGCAACTTCGGATTATTCTCCTTTTCACTAATCAATGCATTTCATGCCTAGAAGGAGTGGCTTCTGCCGCTGCTGCTGCCGCTGCTGCTGCTGCTGCTGCTGCTGCTGCTGCTGCTGTCGCGGGTAGGAGGGCGTTTCGAGTGGCCGGTGGTTCTTCCCGCTGCTGACGTGCGAAGCTTTTCTTGAAATATGTGGAGATGTCTCATTCATTAATTAAGATATTTATGTTTGAATAATGGGAAGGGATGTTTTAAACAATAGAATCAGGGATTTGCAGCAACTGCAGCAGCAACTGCAGCAGCAACTGGCCCTGCCGTGCTGCTGCTGTGCTGCACTCCGGGCGACCGCTGGTTCGATGAGGACGAAGATCGTAGGCAGCAACAAATCTAGATGAAGATATAAAAGTATAGATGTATAAATACAGATATATAAATATCCACATATTCTGTTCTAAGCTCCAATGCCTTTAAGTGTTATACACACCAAGCTGCAGCCAGAACGACCTACTATTTGTAATCTTTTTTTTGCAACAGCATATTGGATTGCGTAGCAGCAGCTGCTGCTGCTTCTTCCGGTGCTTCTGCCGCATGCAGCAAGAAGCGCAGTAACTCGCCATCTTTAGAGAGTCTGTTTAAGCGTGGTGAACAGCTGAACTTCGCTGCAACTACGTATGTTACAGAAATGTGCCTGACAAGATGCACATGCTACACAAGCATCTATTCCCAAAATACGTTCCCCTTTAATCAAATATTGATTTTCAAAACACATTTGAATTCCTTCGACTTAAAAAGGAAATCGTGTAATCTTCATAGCTTGCGCTGTCTGACTCCGCCTTCAGTCAGACACCCTCACCGTCAGTCTCATAGCCAGCCCCAAGCCTGGCGTGGCTGCCGAGCCTTAAAGAATAGAAACTGTTAGATTTCAATCGAAAGTGTTGGTCTTTGTCTCTATTCCTATTCCATTGGTTCTTTCAACTCTAGGACGGTCTCTGAAAGCTCCACTTGAGTTCTATTGTATGCCCGTGCACTGCATTACGCGTGCAGTGGAGTAGAGCAAACAGCAAATAGGGAGGTAAAGATAATCTGAGGAGGCCTATAAAGCAGTTGTACGGTAAAGAAAGCATGCTTGATATTTGTTGTTTGGCACGCATATAAAAAACGAACAGACAAACCTCCACAGCTGTTCACTGTGCTTATTTATGTAGATGAATGTAGAGAACATTCATCTACATAAACAAGCACACAGCTCTATATCGGTGTTAACCTACTAGATGAGATAGATGTGCATCGCGCCTGTAGGGCATATACCTAAAACCAAAGAGCAGACAAAGTTCATAATCTAATTATTCACAGAGAATGGGTGTACGTATCGCTGTAGTCGCCGAGATATTATTGCTTGCATACACACACGTTGAAGACAACGTCCTTGTAACTGGGCACCGGATGTTCATCCATCGAAGAGCTGCAGACTTCATTTATTCTCCCCTATCCTACGTATTTAAATTCTCAAGGTACGAGAGATATAGTGCAGTTCGACCATCTATGATTGGCCGGCGCTTCTACCAAATCTGCAAGCAGCACCAATGACAGATTCACAAAGGGTACGGTGCTTGCAGACCTGCACCTTGTATGGATTCTGCAAAAGTGAATTGAAAATTTGTTCGCAGTGCAGTGCAACTTGCAATTCCATAGTAATTTCTTTTCTTTCCTTATCAAAAGAAACGAAATCAGCACGGGTTTTGCGTTCTACGGAACCTCCACTTCGTATGATGTGCGCTCATCCTGAGGATTCAAGCACTCAGTTTCAGAGAGGATGAACAGATTTCAAGCGAAAAATTGAAAATGTTTTAAGTTTAATGAAGGATGCATGGAGTTTTACGAATTATTCCCCGCCTCCCCTGGAAAGGGCACATTATTACGTACAGATTAATCAATATTACTGCCACGCTTGAATCAATGTAGTTGCTGCTGAACTTACATGTATGCCATAGTTCGATTCTGTTTTCAAAGCTGTCCTGTACTGCAACAAAAGAAGCCGTCTAAAGATTCATGTTGCGTTGGCTGGGAACGATAGTCGGTGTGTGAGGCGTTTGCCAAAGATGCTGATAACGGGTTCCCCCGTGACCTCTTAATGCAATGTTTATCGCTTAAGTTCAGCAGCGTGAATGGATGCTCTGTGGGCTCTCAAAGCATGTGAGGAGACAGGCATTTTCTCAGCAATACCACCAAATTCACGCACACGCATACTGCACCGACTGGGAGAACGACGGAATCGTCCCTGCTGTCCGGTAAGCTTTGTAGCATGCGAAGTACCGAATTTCTTCGCCGATCTCTCTGTTTGTCTTTCTTGCCATGGATTTGCAACCACCAAATGATTAAAGCTCGCAGAAGGGACTCCTAGGCAGCTCGATGCTGCCAAGTAGCAAGGCGATCCTTGAATTTTAAGAGGGTTGTCAACAGTCTGCAAACAGCTAATGCGTGCCACACCCGAGATTAGAGTGTTGTACACTCCATGGATTAACTTCGAGTTTCTTTGTAGTTGTTGTGAGTACTGCGCTTCAATATATCTTCTGTTTTGAAGGTTTTACCCCGACGAATTCGGTTGTTCTGCCCAAGCGCAACGAGAGTGAACACCGTTACAATCTAGTCGACCATTCTCAACAAAATGCCGCTAAGCTTTTCTTTCCGTATCCAGAGGCTTGTTATTTAGTTATCCAGGAGGTTGTCCTGCTTGTCCAGGAAGTGGGAGTTAGAATTGCTGTATAGGTTTCTGTTTCACGATTGTTTGCGCCCAGTTGTGTAGTCGTCAAGTTCATATTAATTCATTCTTGTAATGCAGTGCTCCCTAAAGTGCCCAGTTCGTGCGTTGCACAGAATAACACGATCGTCATAGGCGCTCAGCAGAAAACAGCATGGCGTCTACCCACACCCGAATTTTCTGTTTCGGGTGCCCCACATTGCCGTGCTGGTGGGGCATGGCTGGTGTGGGGCAATCGGTAAACTGTTTGAATCCGCTGAAAATGTGCAGTTAACAAATGGGGAGCAAACAACCGAGGATATGGAAAACTTTCTCCAAAGGCGATGTAATAACAACTTTAGCCCTTTGAGCTCATTTTGAAGACGAAAGCGCAACTTCGGAGAAGCAAGGACCCCCTGCGCTAACCTTGCGTTGTAGCGGTCCTCGCTGTTGGTAAAGACAGGCTTGCTTAGCATGCTGCTTCCTCGGTAATAGCATTTCTGGTTGTATTGCATGAGGATACGGCACGCCATTTGCCCCATTACAATATTTCCCAAATCCACCGGTCGCGTCTCCACCGGAGGGCCGATCGTAATAAATCTTGATCATGCGAGGCTCTTGCCGAGCCAGCATTTTCCATCAGAATTCGGTATTTGTGCGTCTAGTTGCGTATCTAATTGGGTACTGAGGGCCCAGCAGGTGATTATCACTTGTTTGCAGTGTTTGCGCATCGAAGGTTGCTGGCTTGCGGGGTCACCTTGAAGCAGAAGTTAAGGCACGTTGGGTCACAACTCATGGCTGGCGGGCTTCTCTGCACCACACCGAGTCCTTGGGAAGATGTACCTACTAAGCCTTAAGAGGGCGCGGCGGGGGAGGGCGGCCAGACGGGGGGCAAACACTCTTCATACTGTATTGACTCTGTTGCAGCTCACGAATGTCCTCCTCTAATACCAACAGCCTTAGCCTCAAAGAGAAGCGGGAAAAAGGCGCAATAAGCCAGATGAGCTTACGCATCCCGCCAATTGAATAAACACAGGGTCACAAACCCCGTTGCTCTCGATCACCGGGCAACCACTATAGCGGCACACCAATGTATACGAGCACACACAGACAGGCAAACACATTGCCGTGATTTAATGAAGTAGGGAAAATGCACTCCCGAACATATTGGAAACATGAATAGTTTTCACAGAAGAAGAAACTAAATGAAACGGTGCAGCCGAGGCCTTGGAGGAATTGCATTGGCATGCCTTTCACGCTGCCCGCATAATTGTACATATCTGAGAGAGAAACCCTCCCAGATCTATACTATACTTCTCAGAATGCAGTTCTTATATCAGATACAGTTTTTATATCAAATACGATAAGATACCCGTTACACTTGCGAAATGCGCTTGCTCACGCCGCATTTCTTTGCCTTCGTGGCGTTGGTCGCGCCGACGAATTCCGCTAAAGCATCGACCGTTCCTTCTCCCAGGGCTGAGATATTTCCTCCGCAAAATGAAGATACATTGTTGGATCGGAGCACCTCTCCAGCCAGCAGGAGCGGGCAACGCAGGAATTCAACGCCGATATTGCTCGCGCTCCTGGCTGTCACACTTGCTACTGTGCTGTTGCTCGTTCACTGCTTCAGGATCCAACAGTCCAACACCAAATCGGCCATTTTTGGAGTAACTAGGCGGACGCTTTTGGAAGGAGTTGTAGGCCCATGTATTGTAGGTCTTGGCCAATATTAGTATTGCATTCATGTCACATTGAGGTTCAGACTGATGAAGCATAGATGCATTGGGATTTACTGAATGCATCCGGGTTAGTGAGGAGCCAAGATATTCGAAGGAAACACGGAAACTACGCCTTGTTCGTGAATCTGGGCCAGTTCCACTATGGGGCCTACGGTACCTTGATCCAACCGACGAAAGTTTCGCCGGCAGAACACTGTCGAATCATTATCCTCATGAATGGTCAGTGGCATGTATCGTGGGAGCAAGCATCGTACGGCTGCCTTCGGTGGATGCAGGGTGCTACTGCCGACGGAGCCTGTCGCGTAAGCGACACGGGAAAGGTCTTAGCAGGAGCTTCTCCTGAGACAAGTACTCCAGTAGGTGTCAATAATCAAGAATTCAGATACTGTGAAGCTCTGTATGTGGTGGGAGTCAGCTGTTGACAATACGGTGTTTTGTGTCAAACCTCCAGGAGTGTTAAGTGGCAGCCCGGTTTTGTATGATTGTAGGTGCTCTGCGGGGAACAGGAAAAGCGGAATGCCATCCACGGCCATCCACACCGTCAGCAGGAATGGTGTAAATGCATAAGACGCTCTGACGCAGAACCTGTCGTTCGTTGTGTAGCCAGAGTGCAGATGCGCATTGCTGTAACACGGAAGGAAGCGGGCCTTGTAGGGCAGGAGGGTGTTTTTGGTTCGGCGTATGTGTAAGCATTGTGAGGTTATGCAGTCTTTGTACTGGCGTCTACGGGAGCGGTAGTTAGAAGCCTTATCTAACGTTGCGTGCTCGCGCTGCTTTGCACAGGATGTACGCCCGTAGAAGCAAACTCATCCGCTCCCCGTTTCAACCAGTGGGATATCAGGCATCCATACGTGCGTCGATACTTGAAGAGGTCTGGAGTTGCAGCTTTAAAATAAGTGGGTGCTCGTTTTTCCTTAACCGCACTCTTGTTTGGTGTCCACTGGGACTGAATGGTTCGGCGCTGCTATATGGATTTGCGGGACGGAACGTGGCATGGCACACACCGTCAGTGAGCCGGTGAGGCAGTACATGTGCAACGTAACGTGTGGTACGCGGCGGCGGCGACTACGCGGTGCTTTGTCTCAAACATTTTGTTGTATTGATGGCGAGCAAGCATATGAGTGGTGGTACTTGCTCCACAAAGGACGTGAATACTGAAAGGCGGGCAGCGGTGGAAGGCGCGGCCAACACGAATTGTGTAAATACTCATGCCGTTTGCATGAGGGAATGAGTATCCTGTAGCGCATTGTGGGCTATTGTGCGTCAGAAAGGCAAGCGGAATTCGTAGTGCATGCGGGTCTCCTTGGTTTGGAGGGGTGCGTTAGGCTGCTTTTGGGTGCGCAGCCAGTGCACTTTGTGAATGTCACGTCTTTTTCGAGCAAGCCTTCTGACGGGATTTTATTCCCAGTAACTTTCTAGGGGCATTAGTGCCGAATATGATACGGGAGACATTGACCCTGTGCGTTGCACAGCGTCTACCTCCTGAACATTTTAAATCCTGTCTGGTATTTCATCACGATGGGATGCAACAGGGACGCCGCTTGGAGCCGGCTGCATCGTCCTGCGGTTGGTAGTGGGGCAATGCAGTTTGCGTGCGCGGGTTGACGGCCGCAGTGCTCCGAAACCTTCTCTGGCGTTACAATCGCTCGGTGTTTCGCCCAGGAAGTATGCCCAGTCTGCTGTGGGAGGTTGTTTCTATTGTTGCGTATCAGGCCTTGTCTTTGAGGCCATTGATGCATATGCCCATGCTGGCAAATGTATGGAGTTGCAGTGTGAGAAGCAGTGGGGGCCCATGCCGGTCAAGCCTTGCCCTGATTTGGTATCTGCTGAGTGGGTTGTTTCTTCTATGCAATATGCGTTTGTGAGAAAGTTTGACCCCACAGACGATCTCACTGAACTGGTGAAGCAGCATGCGTGCAGCACCATTAGGAAGCAGCAATGACTAGGCAGCGAATTGTGTCAACCGTGTTTTAGTATTGACTGCGAAACTTGTTATCTGTGATGGTAGTTGCTTGCCGGAGCACGGGAATAGCGAAGGGCAGGGGAGCTGTCATGTGTTTCTTCTTAGAATGAACGCCGTTTCTGGGAACAGTTTTCAAGTATTCTTTTGTTGATATTTATTGATGGAAGAATAATAGTATATCAACAGAAAGTTTAACGATGTGGTCGAGGTCTGGGCAAACAATTCATGTTGGCGGTGGCCTGCACAGGGCGAGGTTTTGTAAGTGTTGAGAGTAGGTGCAGTTAATGAAGGTATCAGGTGTATTCTTTCGAGCTAGCCACCTTCCGACAGGGTGCCCGCAGTACCTCCCGACCATCATCAGGAGCAATGTGGTGTATTCTGGGTTACGAGCAGTTTATCCTCGCACGGGTTGCAAAACAGGCGTCTATGCAGCATGATGTCTAGCCTTCCTTGCCTGTCTGTTGTCTATGTGTCTAGAGAAAGGTCACGACAATACGTGCTTGCGCGATAGGGAAGTTGAACTTGCACAGGGTTGCCTCGTCAAGCTGAACTCGCGGGGGGGTGCGCTTGTGGAGTGCGAGCCGATGCCCCGTCGACGTTACACAAAATCAACCAGATTCAATTTTACGTTAGTGCAGCGATGTTGCGGCGGATCAGCTGCATCTGGCTGCGAGCAATTTCAAACGTGTGCCTCTGCGTGAAAGGAGCGGAAGGAACAACTGGTAGAGTATGCCGGAAAGCCCTTGCGCAGCAAGCAGGTCACGTCAAGTGGCAGTTGCAGGGCGTATACCTCGTGCTCACAGGCCGGCTTTTCGTGGTCACGCTACGTTACAGCAGTGCATCGGAGTACTGTTGGTACATTAAGATGACGCTCTGGTGATCCCACATGCAGTTGGATTCAGGCAGAGTGCAGGCATTCTGGACAGAGGAATCTGGCTATGCGCGGCAGTCCTTGACCGCCAATTGAATATTGAGGCGGGGACAGGCACATACAAAATTTTCTATCTAAGCTCTCCTGCTGGATTGCACGTCTAAGGCAATGCACTGTACCAAACGGAGATGCGTGCAGACATCTGGGAAAAGGAACATGGACGACTGCTCACAACTCTTGGTCGGCCTCAGCCTACGCTGCGCCGGTAGACGGTGAAGTATTTCACTCCAGGGGATACCCAAACAGTTGCTCTGGGTTCTATTTTTATTAGCACACCTGCCCACGGTGTTCATTCCTGCTAGAGGAACAGTTTTGGTGCAGCATCCTGTTGGATTATCAGAGAGTATGCGGCTATATCAGATAGCCAGGCGCATCAGCGCAGGTTCCTGTTGTTTAGCGTACCTCTGCTTTTAAAAAGGTTTGCCAGCAACGAACGCACGCTCGTGCTGTATGGTGGTGACCTGGGTCAGCATTGACGTGCCCGCAATATGTGTAGCGGGCGGGAGCGTCCAGCGGTAGACTTTGTCAACGATTCAGTGAAAGCACAGCAGAAAATTACTAGTGAGCCTGAGCTTGTGAGGAATTGCGCATTTGCCGCACACAGCATGCAAGGTGCCTACACATTCCACGTCATGCTTTGTTGCCGCACGTCTTACAAAGCCCAAAATTGAGGACGGACTTATGGCGGCATGTGCAGATGTGTACCGGTTCAAGAGCAGTTATTCATGGGCTAATCACCGTTCAAAATGCAACTGCGGTTGAGCGCAGTCACTGTGCAGTTCAGTTCCATATATATTACGAACTACTGAAGTACCCCAGAAGAAGTGGTATACAGCATCATTGTAACGAACCTGCGCAGCAGGTGTCTTCTGCGAACATGTGGAGCTCTGTCCAGATATATCGCAATTAGTGTTACCTTCAAGCTGTAGGTATTCCGTTTGTCCGGAAAACGCACCGTCAACTGCCTGTACCCGCGGAGATGCGGCTCTCCATTGAGCCCGATTATCCGCAGCTGTGGTAGGTGCTTGCGAGTTTGAGCCGTATCACCAGTGACGCACTATATTGAGACGTTAACTGCCTTAATACCGCTGTGGCCTTTGGCAAAGCACTGGCCTGGGCCAAGTGGGTGAGTTTAAGAATCACTGAGGATTTGGTTTCGCCTGCCAATGCATTGCATACGTGGGACGTGGAAAGGTTGGTGGCGTCGACATTTAGTGCGCCTCCCAGCTCGTCAATTCTGATAGCCGCCGACCGTACTGATAAAACTTCATCGACAGCGTGAGCAGAAACATGACACAAATATGAATTGTGGATACAGTGTGGGCTGCTTGTGCGGCGTGTTCGCTGGCTTGAGCACCCCTTTGTAGGCTGAGCAGCTGGGCATGTCATGTAGTCGGCTTGTAGCAACAGCACATAGGTGACGTGGTGTGCAGCCCGCTGGTAGTCGTCTGGCAGCACAAATCCGTGCTCACAAGCAGGCCGTTGAGAAGTACATCGCATGCGCCATGCACAATAAGTATAATAGTCGGTTGATGACCTCGAGAAAATTATGAAGTTCAGTTTGGTTTGCATGTGCGGCAGTGTAGCAAGCGGGTGCGCGTCTGCTCCGTACTTTGCCGCAGAATCTCAGTACCAGACGGGGTGCACGGAAGGAATTGGCTGCGGATGACTCAGACATCCTTGAACATCCCAAGCCACAGTCCTGGTTTCGCTTGTAAACACATTTACTCGTGGTTTTCGCATTGTATAGAGGGGCGCCAGCAAGGGACTTGGCTAACTTCTTTTTGGACGCCTATGACCTAACCGGTGAGTCGAGTCATCACGCGCTCGCGACCATTCCAACCACAATTAGTGGTTGTCTACGCATTCTACAAATTATTTTCCCTCTTTTCCTGTGGAGGGGAATACTCCGTTTCTTCTTACTGAACGATCCCATGGCACATGCTGAGTATCTCAAACATATCGAACGGTACTAGCGCGGCGTGAGGGATAATGGGGTGCGCTTCCTAACATAGAGTACGCATAGTTTTCTTGCTTAGATGGTGCAGAGGTGGTAGCTTAAAAGATAGTAACGTAATGCTACATTTTTGTTGCGGTAAGGGGCCTTCCCCAGGGAGTACGCTTGTTATCTGGGCTGAGAGATATGTGGTTGCACGCCAGTGATCGAACAGAAGTATTCGCAGTGGAAATAACACAATACATGTACATATACATTCACAGGAGTGTTTCATGTGATGAATAAGGTGCTCAGCTTGAAGCTTACAATGCATGAAGCTTTATCTCCGCGAAGCCACACGCTCGCAAGGGGACTTTCAGCCATGCGATGGGACTGGATTGTGCGAAATGTCAACACTCTGTCACTTAGGTATTATACACAGCGCCATAGCTTGCTGAACGCATTGCCGACAATGCGCTATGCCCTCCTCTGGCGCTGCTGGAATATCCTAGCGGCAGATGGTTGCATGTGTGAATTGTCGGTGCTGTAAAGGATGCGAGGCCTGCAAGAATCGGACGATAAGGCCGCAGTACAACGCAGTGCACCGTCATCTGCGAAATGCCGACCCTTCTCCACTGGTGTAGAAGGCGAGAGCTCGACCATATTTGTTTAGTGATTCAATTTGTTTTCTCTATGCATGCCGCTTGAACGTTGTCCCTACCCATGTGTCACGGGAAATAGTTGTGTGCAGTGAATTACACTGTAGGAAGGTTTACCGATGATACTGCTGGCATGTCCTAGAATTCCAAGCGCTCCGGAGTAACCACTTTGCAGTGGATGCGTTTAAAAGTGTCGTGAAGGTGTCTCAAGCGCAAGGAACAGACAACTGGCGAACGCAGGCCCAAGTCATTACCGGGCCCGCATGGCTATAGGAAATCTTGCACTGCCTCAAGGCTTGGGTATTGCTTTGCCTATTTTCTATGTGTATATCTGTATCTGGGTTGATATTGCCAAGTGGCAAGTTGGGCAATGGACCTTGTAAGCGATGCTTAGGTTGCATGACTGTGGAACTGTGTGGACCTGAGGACAGCTTATGCACCATGTGTAATGAACGAACGTGCTCTTGCGGTGCTGGCACCAGATGGTGGAGCACTGCAAAAGCAGCATCCCAGAGCCTCTCATGACAGCGACTTTGCTGACACTATAAATTTCTGTGTCCAGACAGTGAGCTAGACGCTGCACGCTGGCCATCTTGGGGACGTCAATGCCATGATGCTGTGAAGGTGAGCTTCACGCTGGCCACCTTGGGGGCGTTTATGCCGTGATGCTGAGGGGGCGAGAGGTACGTCTGTCGCTCGACCTTGCCAAACGGAAGCGCCAGGTCAGCCTGCGTGGATGTGGCATGCTTGTTAGCTCATTTAGTGTTGTTTGCGTAAGCAACATATTAGGCCGGGTATACTGCATCCGCGAAATCTTATGGATACGTAAGGCACAACGCACTAGTAACATGCTATCGGGCGGTTGCCGCTGCGATACTAGCTCCAAGGAAGGCGACAGATGAGGCGCGATATGCTCTCGGCGACGCGGCAGGGTGCAAAAGCGTGCGAATAAGCTTGAACGCATTTGAATCATTTAGGAAGACTTCACCACGCGTAGGAGGCTTTTTGAAAGGCGTCATGGGCTGTAGCCAATAGGGCTGCTCCACGTGGAAATACACTTATGTATTTCCGGGGTTTTCAAAAGATACAGCAGGCTCGCTGTTATGAGCTTACGTCATTGAAACAGCCAGATGCTCTGAAGGGTCGTTGGCAATTAACGTAACCTCATCATGAATTGCCACCCAGCAGTGCCCCTCAGAAGCACTGGCTTTTTGGCATCTGCGTTTTGTCATCGACAGCGTATGCAGTTTATGCGCTCACATATGCGCATGCGACGGTAACAATTTTTCCCGTTGCCATCACCTGCTGCTTGGAACAGGAAGTATGCACGTATTTTTTGACTGGAGACGTACTAAGCTGGCTGGAGTAAGCACTCAACGCACCGACTCTGATAGAGGCTGACGGCGCGCTTCTGGTCCTAGCCGTTGTTTTACCATGCATGCTGCCTTCGAAGCATTGTAAACATAAATACGTGATTATTGAAGGAAATGTGTACGGGTGGGAGAAACGTGGAAGCAGTACACTTGTTTGCGTACCCAGTGTTCCAACGGCACCATAGTGCGGCGTTATTTTCTGCTTTTTACGGACAAGGCGTGGCATCGCCAGCTACTTCTGGGATTGAATAAGACGCTACCTGTCTAGGGCGATGTGGCCGGAGTGACGACAGTGAGTTTATCAAGACCGGGTCGGGCCGTGCGCCAGGTGCAGGTGGCGGGGTTGCGCCAACAGCTGTTGTGCATGGCAATGAATGAACCGCAAGTAGGTTGAGAAAGGCGATTGGCTCGGTGGGATCGGTCAGGTTGTGTGGCCGTCGAGTAACTGCAGCTGATGAGTGTATCGTTTAAACTCGGTCGGTTTGCTTTCCTTGCTGTAACGGTTTTCTAGCACAGGTTGGCAATACCCCGTGCCGCGTGAGAAAGCCCTGGATTGTGAACGTGCAGGACGTTCTTCATGCGCTGGAAGCATTTCGAGTCTCGCCTGCCTTTCAACGAAAACGACTGTATAGCAATACACAGCGGAGCCAGCCACTCTGTGCTACCCCTGACTATTGGCATGTGTAAATCTTGCCTATTGGGTACCGTTACTTTTCAGCTTGTATGAGTGCAGACAACGACGTGCACGCACAAGCATGCACCATTTTGGCGAAACTGTGTATAAGGACGATATGACCACTATCCTTGAGGCGCCCGCCTCCTTGGCAACCCGGGGCGGGCTGCATCGGCGCAGCGAGATTGCGCCTGCCTGGCAGACACTGCCATTCCAGACAATCTCAGCCGAGTCGTGAGGCAGTATATGTGCAGCGCAGAACGTGATGGGAGGCAGAAGAAGCTGTACACTGACTTTTGATCGGAGGTTTCGTAGTATTAGCTGCAGGCCAGGTTATGAAAGCTGTTGTATTTCTGCGGATTACGGGACTAGGGAAGGAAGGGCAGCAGCGGCGGAAGGCGCGAGCAACACGGATTGTGTAAAGATTCATGACGCCTGCAGAAAAGAACGATGAATTGCTAGCACACTTTGCCGCCATTAGGCAGTACTAAGGGAGACGAACGCTGCCTCGAACGTGTTCGATATTGTTTAGCCTTTCAACAAAACGGGTTTCGACAGGGACGCCCTATAGCGCCAGCTGCATCGCCGTGCAGTTGGTATAGAGCTTGTGCATGGTTGGCAAGCCTGGGTTGAAATGAGCTGCGTTTGTTGGTTGCAGTATGGCAGCACCAGTGGGAGGCTGACTGATTTGTACTTGTTAGCAGAGTGGGGTTTTGCGGTTTTGTGTGGGCGCG